>NC_073692.1:42055853-42190559 GCF_029784155.1 Uranotaenia lowii
AGCGATACAATCAAATGCCGGTATCATTGCTGCTCGTTTATTTTGGCTTTCAGTTTTTCCGCTTTCCTTTGAAAAAGTGTGTCCTTCTTTTTGGGGGGGAAGAAGGAATCTTTCAACATGCGGAAAGCATTCTAACTTTTGCCCTTTTCAGGGAGCGCCACTCATTCGATTTCTCCTCTAGATGACTTTGAATTCTTCCCTTTTTGGGGACACTAGCATGCGTTGCACTGAGACTTTGGATCAGAACCAGGACGATGGCCACATACACGAGATAGGTCGTCGTTGTCGGTATCTTCCGTCGGTTCTTGCTCCTTCTGTGTGACATTTATGCCGGAGACAGTTTCGCTTTCATTTCCTCCCTTTTACCGGGATTGCTTCCTGCTTCGGGTGAATTTCCGGTTTGCACCGAGGAAAATTTGTTAGGATTGGTTTGGTTTAGGTTTAGATTTGGGAAAGTTACCTAGATGATTTTGAACGTGGATGAAAACATACTTAGCAATTTTTTTACGGTCGCCATGTAATGGGTTAAATGTGTACAGTAAATTTCTTCTAAACTTTTTCTGTTTATGCGTTTTCCACCACATGAGGAAAATTTTACAGTAGAATGTCCAGTCAAAATAGTTTAAACTCTTGCTTGAGGTAGATTTCTTAAAGTGCCTTCACGATTAAACCAAGTCAACTGTAGAAAATTCCCACCCCAAAATCCATAAAAATAAACACTCACCCATCCCGTTTTTTCGTGTCATCGCTGCCATGCCGGAAGCACACTGACAGGAGCAATTTCAAGCTTTCTTTACGCTCCACATACGTAACGAAAGTAGGAATGTAGGAAGTAAGAATGGTTCCCTTCTATTGGCAACACCCATCTATGGCAGAACTTGGTCCAAAACCTCGAACGAAGATGCTCCACTCTTCGACTAAGACTTCAACTTCAACCTTCTTTGTGTGGGTGTAAAATTTTGCCGGCAAGCTGCTGAAACTATATTTCAGGCTGACTTTTCCGAAATAATGAATTTAATTTGAGGCTCTTTGCTTTTATTGCCAGTTTCCCTGGGCGGGAGATAAATTCATGTGATGGCTTCTGGTGGGCGGGTGAAAAGTGAATGGTATTTCCACCCCCATTCATACATTGCATTGCTTCCGTTTTGTTTCTGACTGCTACTAGTTGTTAAGGGTCTCTCTCTCTCTCTTTGTTCTTTTGCCAAGAAAGTTGCACTCCCATGGAGATGATTATGATGCCTCGATGATGACGATGATGATGGTAGGTTTATTTTATGCAATTTGCTACTGCTGCTCATGAAATGCGCTTTCTTTGGTACTTTGTAGCAATAATAAACATGGCACTTTTTGGGCTTTGCTTTAAATTGGATGGGATTTCGATACGTTGAATGGAAAATTAAGGTGAGAACTTGAAAATTCTTATACGGGACCTCAAATTTTGGAATTGGAATCAAACCAACTAGAATGTTTTGGCCTTTTTGGGAAAATTTCTTTCACACAACGTTTCGAAATTTCAGTTAAATCTTTTTCAAAGTTTTTATCTCATTTTTAAAGCATGTTTTCTTCCCACCCTAAAAGCTTTACAAGTGTCAAGCATCTCGAGCAACCTTAAAATACTATCTCAAGTGCTCCAGAGAAAACATTCTGTAAAACACGACCCATCTACACCGAAACAAAGTGTATCTTTAATTTATGACATTCAATTTGCTGGGTGGGTCTCCGCCATTATTCGGATAGTGTGCTCCACCGTTGTCGCTTCCACAAAGTTGATTACATTTTTCTTTTTCCCGAGCTCAGGAAGCAGCTCTAGAACACTGGCTTGTGTTCCCCGGAGAAAATCCACCGATTTTCATTTCGATGAAAAATAACCATTCTCATCAGGATTCCTTTCTTCGTTTTTTTCTCTTTCAGCTTTTGGAACAGAGTAGGGGGATGCAGTTGCATCTTTTATACTATCTGGTAGCCTACCGGTTTTCTCTTCCTAGAAGTTGAGGTAGTTTTTTTTCTCCTGTTTTCCGAGCTTAAAAGAAGAAAAATCACAGCGAAAGCAGAATGTAAATTATTCAGGAAGTGATCATTTTACATTTTCTCGCTGGCTGTTTTTACCTCCGGAAAAGTTTCTGATTCTTCGCCAAGCACGTTGATTGTCGGATTTTCAAACAAAAGAAGCTTTTCTTGTTCCGCGATTCTACTTCGATACCCGGAAAAGTGGTTGTTACAATGTAAATTTTTCCGTTGTTTCTGTTTCTCACTTTCATGCAGCTACTAGTTACCAGATACTGTTACTAATGATCATTTGATTTTTTTCTCTGTTCATTTTCAGCCATCATGATGCACTTCTTCTTCCTCGCGGCGTTCTTCTGGCTCAACACCATGTGCTTCAACATCTGGTGGACTTTCCGGTGAGTAGTTTGATTTTGGAATATTTGACCAAATAATGACACAATATTAAATTAGACAAATTGTTGAAATTTTTAAACTTGTCAAAATTGTCAAAATTGTCAAATTTGTCAAAATTGTCAAAATTGTCAAAATTGTCAGAATTGTCAAAATTGTCAAAATTTACAAAATTGTCAAAATTGTCAAAATTGTCAAAATTGTCAAAATTGTCAAAATTGTCAAAATTGTCAAAATTGTCAAAAATTGTCAAAATTCTCAAAATTGTCAAAATTATCAAAATTGTCAAAATTGTCAAAATTGTCAAAATTGTCAAAATTGTCAAAATTGTCAAAATTGTCAAAATTGTCAAAATTGTCAGAATTGTCAAAATTGTCAAATTGTAAAAATTGTAAAATTTGTTAAAATTGTCAAAATTGTCAAAATTGTCAAAATTGTCAAAATTGTCAAAATTGTCAAAATTGTCAAAATTGTCAAAATTGTCAAAATTGTCAAAATTGTCAAAATTGTCAAAATTGTCAAAATTGTCAAAATTGTCAAAATTGTCAAAATTGTCAAAATTGTCAATATTGTCAAAATTGTCAAAATTGTCAAAATTGTCAAAATTGTCAAAATTGTCAAAATTGTCAAAATTGTCAAAATTGTCAAAATTGTCAAAATTGTCAAAATTGTCAAAATTGTCAAAATTGTCAAAATTGTCAAAATTGTCAAAATTGTCAAAATTGTCAAAATTGTCAAAATTGTCAAAATTGTCAAAATTGTCAAAATTGTCAAAATTGTCAAAATTGTCAAAATTGTCAAAATTGTCAAAATTGTCAAAATTGTCAAAATTGTCAAAATTGTCAAAATTGTCAAAATTGTTAAAATTGTCAAAATTGTCAAAATTGTCAAAATTGTCAAAATTGTCAAAATTGTCAAAATTGTCAAAATTGTCAAAATTGTCAAAATTGTCAAAATTGTCAAAATTGTCAAAATTGTCAAAATTGTCAAAATTGTCAAAATTGTCAAAATTGTCAAAATTGTCAAAATTGTCAAAATTGTCAAAATTGTCAAAATTGTCAAAACTGTCAAGACTGTCAAAATTGTCAAAATTGTCAAAATTGTCAAAATTGTCAAAATTGTCAAAATTGTCAAAATTGTCAAAATTGTCAAAATTGTCAAAATTGTCAAAATTGTCAAAATTGTCAAAATTGTCAAAATTGTCAAAATTGTCAAAATTGTCAAAATTGTCAAAATTGTCAAAATTGTCAAAATTGTCAAAATTGTCAAAATTGTCAAAATTGTCAAAATTGTCAAAATTGTCAAAATTGTCAAAATTGTCAAAATTATCAAAATTGTCAAAATTGTCAAAATTGTCAAAATTGTCAAAATTGTCAAAATTGTCAAAATTGTCAAAATTGTCAAAATTGTCAAAATTGTCAAAATTGTCAAAATTGTCAAAATTGTCAAAATTGTCAAAATTGTCAAAATTGTCAAAATTGTCAAAATTGTCAAAATTGTCAAAATTTTCAAAATTGTCAAAATTGTCAAAATTGTCAAAATTGTCAAAATTGTCAAAATTGTCAAAATTGTCAAAATTGTCAAAATTGTCAAAATTGTCAAAATTGTCAAAATTGTCAAAATTGTCAAAATTGTCAAAATTGTCAAAATTGTCAAAATTGTCAAAATTGTCAAAATTGTCAAAATTGTCGAAATTGTCAAAATTGTCAAAATTGTCAAAATTATCAAAATTGTCAAAATTGTCAAAATTGTCAAAATTGTCAAAATTGTCAAAATTTCAAAATTGTTAAAATTGTCAAAATTGTCAAAATTGTCAAAATTGTCTAGATTGTTAAATTGTCAAAATTGTCAAAATTGTTAAAATTGTCAATATTGTCAAAATTTTTAAAAAATGTCAAGATTGTAAATATTGTCAAATCTGCCAAATTTGTCAAAATTGTCAAAATTGTCAAAATTGTCAAAACCGTCAAAATTGTTAAAATTGTCAAAATTGTCAAAATTGTCAAAATTGTCGAAATTGTCAAAATTGTCAAAATTGTCAAAATTGCCAAAATTGTCAAAATTGTCGAAATTGTCAAAATTGTCGAAATTTGTCAAAATTGTCAAAATTGTCAAAATTGTCAAAATTGTCAAAATTGCCAAAATTGTCAAAATTGTCAAAATTGTCAAAATTGTCAAAATTGTCAAAATTGTCAAAATTGTCAAAATTGTCAAAATTGTCAAAATTGTCAAAATTGTCAAAATTGTCAAAATTGTCAAAATTGTTAAAATTGTCAAAATTGTCAAAATTGTCGAAATTGTCAAAATTGTCGAAACTTGTCAAAATTGTCAAAATTGTCAAAATTGTCAAAATTGTCAAAATTGTCAAAATTGCCAAAATTGTCAAAATTGTCAAAATTGTCAAAATTGTCAAAATTGTCAAAATTGTCAAAATTGTCAAAATTGTCAAAATTGTCAAAATTGTCAAAATTGTCAAAATTGTCAAAATTGTCAAAATTGTCAAAATTGTCAAAATTGTCAAAATTGTCAAAATTGTCAAAATTGTCAAAATTGTCAAAATTGTCAAAATTGTCAAAATTGTCAAAATTGTCAAAATTGTCAAAATTGTCAAAATTGTCAAAATTGTCAAAATTGTCAAAATTGTCAAAATTGTCAAAATTGTCAAAATTGTCAAAATTGTCAAAATTGTCAAAATTGTCAAAATTGGCAAAATTGTCAAAATTGTCAAAATTTCAAAATTGTCAAAACTGTCAAAACTGTCAAAATTGTCTAGATTGTTAAAATTGTCAAAATTGTCAAAATTGTTAAAATTGTCAATATTGTCAAAATTTTCAAAAAATGTCAAGATTGTAAATATTGTCAAATCTGCCAAATTTGTCAAAATTGTCAAAATTGTCAAAACCGTCAAAATTGTTAAAATTGTCAAAATTGTCAAAATTGTCAAAATTGTCAAAATTGTCAAAATTGTCAAAATTGTCAAAATTGTCAAAATTGTCAAAATTGTCAAAATTGTCAAAATTGTCGAAATTTGTCAAAATTGTCAAAATTGTCAAAATTGTCAAAATTTTCAAGTTTGTCAAAATTGTCAAAATTGTCGAAATTTGTCAAAATTGTCAAAATTCTCAAAATTGTCAAAATTGCCAAAATTGTCAAAATTGTCAAAATTGTCAAAATTTTCAAAATAATCAATATTGTCAAAATTATCAAAATTGTCAAATTTGTCAAAATTGTCAAAATTGTCAAAATTTTCAGAATAGTTGAAATTTTCCAAATTTTCGAAAGTTTCAAGTTTGTCAAAATTCTCAAAATTTTCAAATTTCTCAAAATTGTCAAAATTGTCAGAATTGTCCAAACTGTCAAAATTATCAAAATTGTCAAAATTGTCTCAATTGACAAAACTGTCAAAATTATCTAATTATTCGAAATGCTCAAAATTGTCAAAATCGAAATGACAAAAATGACAAAAATGATAAAAATGACAAAAATGACAAAAATGACAAAAATGACAAAAATGACAAAAATGACAAAAATGACAAAAATGACAAAAATGACAAAAATGACAAAAATGACAAAAATGACAAAAATGACAAAAATGACAAAAATGACAAAAATGACAAAAATGACAAAAATGACAAAAATGACAAAAATGACAAAAATGACAAAAATGACAAAAATGACAAAAATGACAAAAATGACAAAAATGGCAAAAATGACAAAAATGACAAAAATGACAAAAATGGCACAGAAGTAACACAAAACTGACTTAAATGACTCAAAAATGACACAAAAATGACACAAAAATGACACAAAAATGACACAAAAATGACACAAAAATGACACAAAAATGACACAAAATTGACACAAAAATGTCACGAAAATGACATAAAAAATGACACAAAAATGTTACAAAAAATGATACAAAAACTCCACAAAAATGGCACAGAAATGACAGAAATTACAAAAATTACACGAAAATGAAACCTATGTGAAACCAAAATGGCACAAAAATGATTCAAAAATGGCATAAAAATGACACCAAAATGACACAAAAATGACTTCAAAATGAAACCAAAATAACAGAATTGACAAAAATGACACGAAATTTACACGAAATGACACAGCCATCAATATAAATTCTTTTTTATAATTTTGATCAAACCTTAACTTCGAGTTCGAAGAGATAAATAGTTTGTCATTTTTCGACATATTTCCAATGCTGAGAGTCGGAAAATGTCAATCCTTCCGAACGTCAGAGCTGTCATTTTACGAAAACCAAAACCAGTTAAAATTGATTAACCTAATCAAAGCATCTATTACTGTCGTCTTTGATAAGATATATGTAGTTCCCCAGGATAAAGTGGTATATGTATTCCCAAAAGAGCCATTTATTAAGCTTCCTGGAAAGCAGACACAAACGACGGGGCTCATTTGAACCATTCGGGGAAGTCTGGAAAAGGAACAGACATCATAAAAACGAAACCATCAAGCCGTGTGTTTGATCATCCATCAGACCTGGTCCTGACTTCCTGGGACTTGATGGGCCGTAGTGGACAAATGGGAGGATTTCTCGCCTTCCCTCTCCCTGTGGGAGTGAGCTCCAATTCCAGGATAATTAATAGACTTCAACACGCACCGGAAAAGCAGAGATTCATTCGAAGCACTTTGGGGACAAGTCGATTGGTTTTCACAAAATTTTCGATCTTGGGTCAGAATTTTATGAACTAGGAAACATTAGGTCAATCTGAGTTAATTGAATATTTTTAGCATTTTTGAATTTTAATCAAAAAATTGGGCATAGAGTAAAATATTCAACCAAAAAAACTAAACTGGTGTAATTGCCGATAAATCGTATTACAAAGTCGGTAGTGACAAGTCCCGGCGTTCGTCAAACAAATGCCGGATGCATCCGAGCATCATAAATTACAGCTTCCGTCGTCGTCGTTCGGGAAAGGATGAAGCACACACCAGTCACTCACTCACTTACTCACTTCACTGACAACAATTTTGTACGGTGAACACAAAAATAAGTACAACTAAAAAAATAACACCGGAAAGAGCCTGACTATGAACTGTGAACCATCAATTGGGAAAACCGTTTGGCCTTTTTCCCGACGCGTATCTTTTTTTCGACTGGGAAAAGGATCGCACCAGTCAAATAGGTATGCAAATTTGGATGTTTTCCTGGGAGTTTGATATTTATCACTCAACCCGCCACCGGATACGGACATGAGTGAATCGTACTAGAGGAGGCGCCGTTTCGCAGATATAGAGTTTGGAGAGCCGCTTTTTTGTTCGTTTGTTTGTGCTTTCACAAATTTGTATCACCAGCACCGGTGCAAAAGGGCTATAAATTTTAGGATAAATGACGTGCAAATATGGCTATGAATCATGCTGAATTGTTGAACTTTGTGGAGCTGCCATCGGACAACCTGACACTGGCAACTATTTATCAAAATTTGATAAAAATTAAAAGGATTGGCGTGAATTTATGGCATTTTTCGGAATTTTGAGAAATAATTCTTTTTCTTCATAAATTACACAATCAGAGTTAAGAGTCCCAATTCGTAAAGAACACTCTCTCTACTCAAGAGATAGACTCGCGACAAGAACCTTCAATATGTGGAGAAGATCTGGTCTTAAGGAGTCAGACAGTGTGTTTGGAGAAAATCCAACAACAAGGAATCAGACTGGTAGTGATTAATTTGTCTCTGGAGAAGATGCGATAGGAACGAGTCTGACTCGTGGAACGATTTTTTCCGTGGTGGAAATTCAATCACGATGAGTCAGACCTGTGGTAAGAAATTTGTCTCTGAAAAAGACACAATTTCAACGAGTCAGACTCGTGATAAGAAATTTTTCTTTAGTGAAGACTCAAAAGAAACGAGTCAGACTCGTGGTAAGGGAGTTTTATTTGTGTAAGATCAACTAACAACGAGTCAAACTCGTGGGAAGAACTGAGGCTCTAGGGAAGATCCAACAGCAGTGAGTCGGACTCGTGGAACAATTTTTTTTTCTCCGGAGAAGGCCTAACAGTAAGAATAAAGTGTCTTTTAAAAGATTCGATAGTAAGTAACTAAAAAGCTTCTGCTAAGAAATTCGTCTCTACAGAAGATTTATAACCAACAAGTAGGGCTCGTGGTAAAGAATTTGTCTCTTGATGAGATACAAAAGCAACGAGTCGAACTCATGATGAGAACTAAGACTCTCGGAAAGATTCATTAGCGACGAGTCAGACTCGTGGTACAATTTTTTTTCTCTGTTGAAGTTTTGACATCAAGTTATTTATTTTTGATAAAGACCCTTTGTAACGAGTCAGACTCGTGGTGAGAAATTTGTCCTTAGTAAAGATTCAACAGCAACGAGTCAGACTCGTGATGAGGGGTTTTCTCTATGTAAGATCCTCTAACAACGAGTCGAACTCATGATAAGAACTAAATCTCTCAGGAAGATTCATCAGCGACAAGTCAGACTCGTGTCACGATTTTTTTTTCTCTGTTGAAGTTTCAACATCAAGAAGTCAGACTCGTTACGAGCAAAATCCGAAACCAAAAAGTCAGACTTGTGGTACGAAATTTATCTTTGATAAAGACCCTATGTAACGAGTCAGACTCGTGGTGAAAAATTTGTCTTTAATAAAGATACAACAGTAACGAGTCAGGACTCGTGATGGGGAATTTTCTCTGTGTAAGATCCTCTAACAACGAGTTGAACTCATGATAAGAACGAAGTCTCTCAGGAAGGTTCATCAGCAACGGTCAGACTCCCGGGACGATTTTTTCTCCGGAGAAGGCCTAACAGTAAGAATAATTTGTCTTTCTAAACGATTCGATAACAACTAGGCAGACTTCTGCTAAGAAATTTGTCTTTGTTGAAGATCCAAAAGCGACAAGTAAGACTCAAGAAGTCAGACTCGTTACGAGCAAAATCCGAAACCAACAAGTCAGACTTGTGGTACGAAATTTATCTTTGATTAAGACGCTTTATTAACGAATCAGACTCGTGGTGAGAAATTTGTCTTTAGTTAAGATTCAACAGCAACGAGTCAGACTCTTGATTAGAATTTTTTTTCTCTGTGTAAGATCCACTAACGAACTCATGACGAGAATTAAGTCTCTCTGAAAGATTCATCAGCAACGAGTCAGACTCGTGGGACGATTTTTTCTCTGTTGAAGGTTTGACATCAAGAAGTCCGGCTCGATGTGAGGAATTTGTCTTTTACACAATCCCATACCAACTAGTCAGACATCTGCTAAGAAATGTGTCTCTGGAGACGATTTGATAAGCAACGAGTAAGGCTCGTGGTGAGGAGTTTATCTCTTGAATAAATCCAAAAGCAACGAGTCGAAGTCGTAATAAAAACATAGTCTTTATGGAAGATTCAACAGCAACGAGTCAACCTCATGTCAAGGAATTTTTCTTTTCACAAAATCCGATACCAACTAGTCAGACATCTGCCAAAAATTTTGTCTCCGAAGAAGATCCAAAGGCAAAAATTCACAGTGTTGAGAAGATCCGATAAGAACAAGTTATATTAGCAGAAGGAAATAAATTTCTGTAGAAGATCCAAGAGCCACGAGTCACACTCGTTATGCGAAATTTGTCTCTGGAGAAGTTCTGATAGCGATGAGTTACAATACTCAATAGACAGTTTTTAACAAGAAATTTTTCTCTGGAGGAATTCAACAACAACGAGCTAGACTCGTGGTCAGAAATTTGTACCTGTAGAAGATCTGATGGCAACAAGTCAGCGTGGTGAGGAGTTTGTCTCTGAAGAAGGTCAGACCAACGGTAAGAAATTTGTTTTTGTTGAAGATCTGAGAAAAACGAGTCAAGCTCGTGTAAAGAAATGATGAGGAATTTTGTCTCTGTATGAGATTCCATATGAACGATTTGGACTCGTGGTGAGAACTTAGACTCAAAAGAAGATTCACCAACAGCAATGAGTCAGACCCGGGACACAATTTCTGGAATTCTGATATCTTGGAAAAACATTTCTTTTATCAATAAGATAAAGAGACAAGGAGTCAGACTAATGGTGAGGGATTTCATCTCTGTTCAAGATCCAAAATGAACGATTTGGACTCGTGGTAAGAACTTAGTCTCAAAAGAAGACTTACCAACAGCAACGAGTCAGTCGAGTCAATTACAACGACTCAGACTTCGATCCAATAGTAGCAAGTTAGACTAGTGGGAGGAACTGTATCTAATTTTTTTTTCTGTAGAGAAGGTTCAGCGGAAAAAACGCCTTTTTACATACAATATTCATTAGCAACTAATTATACTTCTGCTTAGCCGTTTGTCTCTGGAGAAGATTCAAAGACAACGAGCCAAACTCGTGGTAAAAAATTTGAACCTGGAGAAGATCTAATAGCAACGAGTCAGATTCGTGGCGAGGAGTTTGTCTCTGGAGAAGGGCCAATATGATCAAGTAAGACTAATGGTAAGAACTTTGTCTCTATTGAGATCTGAAAATAAAACGAGTCAGGCTCGTGGAAAGGGATTTGTTTCTGAATAATATTAAGAGACAACGAGTCAGACTCATGGTGAGGAATTTTGTCTCTGTTCAAGATCCATTATGAACGAGTTGGACTCGTGGTAAGAACTTAGTCTCAAGAAGATTTATCAACAGCAACGAGTCAGACTCGGGACATAATATTTTTCCCTGGGGATGTTTTGATATCTTGATTCATCTTTTGGAGTTTGTCTTTGTACTAGATCCACTTGCAACTAGTCAGAATTCTGCTAAGAAATTTGTCTCTGAAAAAGATCCAAGTCAGACTCATGGTAAAAATTTATCCCTGTAAAAGATCCAATTACAACGTCTCAGACTTCAATCCAATAGCAGCAAGTTAAACTAGTGGGAGGAACTTTATCTTTCTTTTTCCTTCTCTAGAGGAGTTTCAACATCAACGAGTCCGACTCGTAGCGCAAAATTCGTCCTTGTACATACAACATCCATTAGCAACTAATTAGACATCTGCTTAGAAGTTTATCTCGGTACAAGTTTCAAGAGCAACGAATCAGACTTGCGAAATTTCTCTCTAGAGAAGATCTGATTGCAAAGAGTCAGACTTGTGGTGAGTATTTCATCTCTGGAGAAAATCCAAATGGAAAAAGTCGTACTAACGGTAGGAAATTTGTCAATTTTAGAAAATCTAAGAGTGACAAGTCTTGTCTTTGGGCAAGATCCAAGAGCAACGAGTCAGACTCGTGGTGAAGAATGTGACTCTTAGGAAATCAATTGGAAACGAGTCAGACTCGTGCTTGAAGATCTCAAAGCAACGAGTCAAGCTCGTGGAAAGAATTTTGTTTTCTGGAGAAGATTTAGAGACAACGAGTCAGACTCATGGTGAGGAATTTTGTCTCTATATAAGATCGAACGAACGAGTTGCACTCGTGGTAAGAACTTAGTCTCAAAAGAAGACTAACCAACAGCAATGAGTCAGACTCGTGCTTAGAAATTTGTCTTTGGGCAAGATCCAACGGCAACGAGTCAGACTCGTGTTGAAGATGGTTTCTCTAGAGAAGATCCAATCGAAACGAGTCAGATTCGTTGTGAGGAGTTTGTCTTTGAACAAAACCCAATAGCAACAATTTAGAGTTGTGCTAAGAAAATTTCTCTCAGGCTGCTCCCAGGCCCAAGAGCAACGAGTCAGACTCGTGTTCAGAAATTTTTATTCTGTGTTATAATAATTCGATCAAGTTTTCTAAACCACCATTTCAATTCACTTCGGTTGCAATGCAAAACAGGTTATGTCACAACCATCTTGCGAAAAAAAATGTCCAAGTCATCGGATTGATTGAATCTTAGTGGTTTAATTGTATAAAAAGGGACGTTGCACACACCGACTAACCGAGACGACTGTCTGAGCCGTGAGTCGAGATGGAAGCTTCAAATCAAACGGAACCTATCTTTTGAAGTGCGGAATTCAATTGAAAGAGGCAGGAAAAAAAACTCGTTCCAAGATGCTGCGAGTGAGTAAAATCGAACCTGTTCAGTTCCTCCTTTTTAGTCTACAAAAAACAAAGAAGGGTGGAGGGGTTAAAAATTAACCACTACCCGTAGCATTGGTTAATATCAACCTGTTGTATCGTTACTCGTCGTCGCAATCGTAATCGTATATAGCTTTCGTTATGTGTAGCAGCAATAATAAGACGCCCCGCGGAACAACCTTGGGATTCTCGGACTGAGCTAGTTTGTACGGCTGTTGCTGATCATATTCCTGCTTTAGCTTTGACGACGACGTTGTTATTTAGCATTCGTCTCGATCTTGAGCCGAGGAATCAACAGGTGAAGGCGAGGTGTAACGATCAATGACTTGCAGCTTCGAGAATCTCGATCTGACATACCTTTCCTATCGTTGAACAGACGCAGGAGGAAAAGGGAATCATCATAAGGTGATGACAATTTATCACATTCCTGTCGGCTTCATTAGCCGATGACGGTTTTAGTTCAATTCAAGTTATCCTCTGAATGATAATGAGAAAGGTTCAAATGATCCTGACCTTCGAATGATGTTTTTTTTTTCAAGATTTTTTATTTCATATTCTAGAAATGATGACAAACGGAATTGATTTTCAACTTGACTCTCAGAAAGTTGATTTTTTCTACAGACAAATTTCTAACCACGAGTCTGACTCGTTGTAAATGAATTCTATCTGTAGACCAAACTCCTCCCAACGAGTCTGACTAGTTGCTATTGGATCATCTTCATAGGCAAAGTTCTGATCACAAATCAGACATTTTGCTACCAGATCATTTTAAGAACCATAATATGACAATATTTTTGACGTTACAATGCTTTTTCGATCTACTCTAAAGACATAAAATTACTACGAGTCTGACTCGTAAATATTCAATATATACTTTAGCAAAAACTCCTTATCGCGAGTCCAGCTCGTATCTCGTGTTTAACTACATTTTTTACTCGATATTCGGATGTTGACCAGACTGCAGCAATCAATATTTTGAATTTTTATCTCGTTTTTAAAAATGGTTTTGTCACTATTTTTTTTCTTTTTTTTATTTTTGTAGTTTTTTCTTTTTTTTTTTATTTTTTTTTTCAATTTTTCTAATTTTTGTCAACACTTTTAAACCAATTATAATAAATTTTCTACTACATAATTTTAGTGAAAAATTTAGAGATAGACCATCATTAATTTTAAACAAGCAAATAGTCAGAGAAGTGTACGTTCAAGCTATAAAAATGATCATAGACCTGTCTGATAGACTGTTAAGATTTATATTCCAGTAGATAGTTGTCGTGATTTCACGATTCTTGTGAATCTCAATTAAGAGATTCACTTAGACACGTATGTCGCTCATAAGAATAGATCAAGGACTAACTTGTGTTTTTGTTAACACTTCGTAGCTTTCCTTCCAGTGTTGCCACATATTGGTTTTGTTTTTTTTCATAATTCTTATTTTTTGATTTTGTACATTCTTCATCTCACCTCTACATATCTTCTCATCTCTAATGTTAAATTAAAACTTTCATTATTTAAATCAACATGGTTTTTTATACATTTTTAACTTTTAACTTTTAACTACTTCATATAATCACTACATTCCGTTTTACCTCCATTCTCAATAAAAACTATTACAACGATTAAAGCAGTAGCCGCCCTCAAAATCTGCGCTTCCCAAGCAAATCCATCTTTTCCACCGGAAGGCCAAATCCAAACAACTAATCAGCAGCAGCAGACTTAAAATCTGCGCTTCCTAAGCCAAAGTCTCTTTTAAACCCGCAAGGCCAAATCAAAACATACAAACAAAATATTCAAACAACAGCAGACTTCAAAATTTGCACATTCTAAGCCAATCCGTCTTTTTTTTCCAGTGGAAGGCCAAATCAAAATAAACTAAACGAAGCAGCCTTAACAATCTGCGCTTCTTAAGCCAATACGTCATTTTTCCAGCGGGAAGCCAAATCCAATCAGCTAATCATCAGCAGCAGACTTTAAAATCTGCGCATTCCAAGCCAATTTGTCTTTACCACCGCAAGGCCATACCAAATAAACAAAAAGCAGCAAAAGACCCTGACAATCTGCGCTTCTCATGCTAAAACGTCTTTTTATAACGGAAGGCCAATATCAAAAAACGATTGGCAGCAGCAGCCTTCAAAATCTGCACCTTCCAAGCTAATCCGTATTTTTCCACCGTAAGGCCAAATCCAAACAACTTATCAGCAGCAGCAGACTTTAAAATCTGCGCTTATTAACCCAATCCGTCTTTACCACCGCAAAGCCAAATCAAAACATACAAACAAACAACAGCAGTAGCCCTGAAAATCGCCGCTTTTTAACCAATCCGTCATTTTCCACCGGAAAGCCAAATCAAAATATTCAAACAGCCTTGAAAATCTGCGCTTATCAAGCCAATCCGTATTTTTCCAGCGGAAAGCCAAATCAAAATAAACAAACAGAAGCAGTCTTGTCAATCTGCACTCTAAGCCAATCCGTCTTTACCACCGCAAGGCCAAACCAAACAAACAAACACTAGCAGCAGCCATGAAAATCTGCGTTTTCTAAGCCAATCCATCTTTTCAAATATTCAAACAGCAGCAGACTTTAAAATCTGCGCATTCTAAGCCAATCCGGCTTTACCACCGCAAAGCAAAACCAAACAAACAGTATCAGCAGCCTTGAAAATCTGCGCTTTCGAAGCCAATCCATCTTTTCCAGCAGAAGGCCAAATCAAATTATTCAAACAGCAGCAGCAACAGCCTTGGAAATCTGCGCTTCTCAAGCTAATCCGTCTCTTTCCACCGGAAGGCCAAATCAAAATAAATATACAGCAGCAGCCTTAACAATCTGCATTTTTCAGTCGCTCCGTCTTATTTACCGGAGGAAAAAATAATCAAAGCAGCAGCCTTAAAAATCTGCCCTTTCCCGTCTCTCCGTCTTATTTACCGGAGTAACAAACAATCATAGCAGCAGCCTTAACAATCTGCGCTTTTCCAGTCGCTCCGTCATATTTACCGGAGCCGGAACCATTTTCAAACAATCTGAGCATCAGCCTTGAAAATCTGTGTTCAGCTTACCAACTACGTCACTGTCGTGATTTCACTATTCACACAATATTTATCTCACCTCTACAGTAGTCATATTTTGGAGAAATTTTTCTCAAGACGAAATCAAATGTTGATAGTAAACATAACGTTCAAATGTAGGAAAAAGTGGGTCTTCATGTGCCTGTCCATAGAAGTTTGACTGGATGGACAAACAAAACTCACAAAATCACCGAAACGGGGAATTCAAGTGTGGTGTGCTCAAATAGAATAAACATATCCCGGCTTCAATTTTTTTTAGGCTATGCAAATGCACCAGAAAACGAAATGGTAAGAAGGAGGGGAAAACTTGAACCCATGCTGTTTTTTGCTGCTCCTGCAGCCGAAAGATTTAAAACGTCACCATGAGTGGAGCCTCCGCGAAAGGTTGTAATTTAAATTTCAATCAACTCCCGAGACCGGACCCAGCCCCTTTTCCAAGTCCTTCATCGACGGCATTGACGGCGTTCACCTTTTCAGTGTGTAAAGGTTGAGTCACGATTTGCGAGCAATTTGGTGAGCCGTAACTTCCTGGATTGCGCCTTATTTTATGACCAATCATCACTAGTAGTATAGTAGGTCTGAGGTATGTTGTAAGCGAGTGAGAGCGAGAATAAGTTAAGTGTGGTTAACGTCATCTTTTTGAACCTGCCCTTACTCCAACTTCGGTATGGTCATGACGCGGTGTTTGTCCATCAATCATAACTTCAAACTTGTAGGAACTTCCCTTACATCGACCTGAAGTCAACGACGACGATTGGGAACTTACATAGTTTCCAGCTTGCATAACTCCAAGTCAGCACTTTAATCAAAGTTTTTATCGATTACGGTTATCCGTTCTCTTTTTCACCATTCGTTTGCACTGCTTAGATTTCTGCATTTCGAAATAGTTAATACTTTTTCGTATCTGTGTGCTATTTTTCACGTTCCAACCCATAATCAAAGTCTAATCGGTGGCAATGGCTTAGCGCTTGATAAAAATAGAATCGTGCTGCGACTGACCAACTGTTCGTATACATAGGACTTGGCAAAACGTGGATCGAAATCTACGACCCTCCCCGGGACTTAGCATATGGATTGTTATTATTATTTTTAATATTGGTTGTGTCATTCCGCAGCTGATTAGCTGCGCTGTTCTGTTCAGCTTAAGGCACCTTTGGAAATAAGTCAGAGATCTAGACAACTCAGACGACGTAAACAAAGTCACTCAGAAAAATGTTTAGGCTCTCGCCTAGCCTTTCAGGTTTTCCCATAACCAAGACAGTTTTTAACTTCTACAGAAACTCAAAATGTCCACTCTCTGGTGCAGGTATCTAGGAACGTTTTGCTTACCCGAGGTGTGTTAAGTATGGGAGAAAGGGAGAAAATTTATGACCGGCCATTTCTCTTGGCCGCATTATTAATGAATTTGTTTTGGTTCAACTAATTCAAAGTCTCGCTCAGCCCAGCATTCGCGCGAAGAAGATTAGCACTTTTTTTTTGCTTCGCCCAAACGTGTCATCTTCGCGAGGCGAATGAAAGGTGAAAATTTGAACAAAATCTAAAGCAAAACTTTCAACGTTCAACTCGGCGCCGTGGCTTAGTTGGTTAAAGCGCCTGTCTAGTAAACAGGAGATCGTGAGTTCGAATCTCGCCGGAGCCTTTGCATGATTTTTTTTTTATAAGGCGAACAATTTTCCGGAAAAAGTGTCTAACAATTTTGAACAGAAAACTGAAGTGACAAAAATGACAAAAATGACAAAAATGACAAAAATGACAAAAATGACAAAAATGACAAAAATGACAAAAATGACAAAAATGACAAAAATGACAAAAATGACAAAAATGACAAAAATGACAAAAATGACAAAAATGACAAAAATGACAAAAATGACAAAAATGACAAAAATGACAAAAATGACAAAAATGACAAAAATGACAAAAATGACAAAAATGACAAAAATGACAAAAATGACAAAAATGACAAAAATGACAAAAATGACAAAAATGACAAAAATGACAAAAATGACAAAAATGACAAAAATGACAAAAATGACAAAAATGACAAAAATGACAAAAATGACAAAAATGACAAAAATGACAAAAATGACATAAATGACAAAAATGACATAAATGACATAAATGACATAAATGACATAAATGACATAAATGACATAAATGACATAAATGACATAAATGACATAAATGACAAGAATGACAAGAATGACAAAAATGATAAAAATGAAAAAATGATTAAAATGACAAAAATGACAAAAACATTCACAAAACTGACACCAAAATGACACAAAAAGACACAAAATTGACACAAAATTGACACAAAAATGACGAAAAACTTACACAAAAATGGCACAAAAATGACAAAATAATGACACAAAAATGATACAAAAATGACACAAAAAGGACACAAAAATCACACAAAAACGACAAAAATGACACAAAAAAACACAAAAATGAAACCAAAATGATCCAAAAATGACACAAAATAACACAAAAATTACCCAAAACTGAAACAAAAATGACACAAAAATTACACAAAAATGACACCAAAATGACCCAAAAATGACACATAACTACACATAACTACAGAAAACACACAAAAAAAAAAAAAATACAAATATTGCAATATTGGCTTTCGAGTAAGAATTGTTATTAAGCATATGAACTTAAATCAGCCAAACAATTGTTATGATTTGAAAGAAATGTAGAAAAAAAATATTAAAATTTCAAACAATTTGCTGAAACATCAGAAAATCTTTTCGACAAGTTTGTCCAAACCTAGCAGCGCTAATCGCTTCATAAAGTGTGCTCATTTAATAAGCCACCGCCTCAAAAGCTCACATGCGGTCACAATATACAAACCTGTGGAAAGAACTCTTGCGCTGCATTTCGCCTTCCCCCCAAAAAAGGGTTTGCGGCAGGTTGCAGCAATTTAGATCCCCTTCGAGGGCTCCACCGCGGTGGTTCTGGTTCTAGTCTGGCCTGGTCTGAGAGCCACAGGGCTGGTTTGGTTTTTGCTGCTCCCGGGCTTAGTGCATCCGGTACGGATGCAAATTGCACATGCTGGTGGTCTCCCACCTTTACCGAAATTGAGTAAAAACCACCGAGCCCAAATGATTGTTTTAAGGGCTGGTTGCAACTAAACGGATCTCGAAATTAAACGTAGGCCTCGGTTGTTTTTCCTGGCGTCGTCGTCGTTGTTTTTAATGAGGTAAGCCATAAATTAGGCACCTATTTACTACCTAGTTAGTAGCTAAGGGGAGCAGACGAACTGTGGATAATCTAAATATTCGGAATCCAGCTTCCCCTGACCTTTGACAGTAATTATGCTATCTCAACGAGATGAAAATTTGGTTCAAAATATCGATTCTGAAACTTTGCGGTTCATAAGCGTAGATAAAACTTTGTCTATAAATTTGTAGCTAGTAATATGCAGGGTAACAATGTGATTAAACTATGGATTTTGAAAGTTTCTTGATTCATCATATGGCTGATTTGTTCAAGTTAAATTAAATTAAACAGAAATGTCCAATCAAAATACATTCTTAGAAAGCACATCAAGATCGAAAAAGAACCAGAAGTTAAACTTCCAGATTCAGGCGTATGTAAGAAACTATTCGGAACTGATTTTCCTTCAAATCTGGAAAACTTTATTAATCTGTCTTCTACAATAAATTGCGTTTCTCATATACGTTCACTTTTCATTGCTCAACCGCTTCAACTTTCACTTTCACACTTCGACAGAATTCATCCCATCAATCAAGTGTCAAAAACCAAAACATCTTGAAAGTCATAACAAAAACGAGAAAAATTCCAACAGCTTCATAGATCACAAATCTCGATACGGCAAGCTAGGCTCACCACTTTTTTCAAATCTAAAAAAAAAGACCTTCCCGAATCATCTCGCTTCGTTCCACGTTACCTGATGGACAAACTAACGGAAGGTCGCTCCAATGATCGGTTCAGGGTATCAACGAAAGCCCCCGGGTCAGTGACCCTAAGTGGACGGCCGGCCGGCCGGCCGGCCTTTTGACTGAATGACTGTTCGACGACGATCGTAAGCACCTTCAAGACTTACTTTCGTCAGTGTGTGCGCTTCTTTCGTGCTGTCATGCTTAAGCACCCAATATCTTATCAAACCATTTCCATTCGATCAATCGATCGATCGATCGTTTGGTCAGTAGATGGTCGGTTTTTTTTCTTTTTATAGTTATCGAAAAACCGTAGGACTTTCTACGGCATTTTGTTTATCTTCTTACAAACTGCCCTGTATGAAGAGAACAGCATTATGTAGATATATAGCTACTGGGTTTTATTTATATTGTTTTGGAAATATGAAAGTTTCAATTAAATCGTACTTATCTTGGAATGTTGAAGAAAAAAAATACAGAAAAATGCAACTTCGTTTGGATTTAAGTACACTTTCAGCACGTACCCGGGCCGAACAAATTTATCCTATTTTACCAAAAACCCTGGCAAATTTTGGGCATTTGATTCCAAAGTATCAATAAAAAATTCGGACAATGTTCGGGCAAATTTGATCTTAGCCCAGGAGTTGTTCAGCATATTAAAAAAGAATTAAAAAAATTGTTTTAGGCCTTCATAAAACTTTTCTTAAATTTTTTTTATAAAACTTGCTCAAAAATTTTGTTTTGGACGCAAAAAAAGAATTTTTACAACACTTTTTATTTTTTTGGTTTGTTTTGGCAAATATGATGCTATAAGAATTCGGGCAAATCTGGGCTTTTTTCAATGAAGTTCGGGCACCCGGGCCGGACCGGACGTTGTCAAATTTTGTATTAAATATCCCTGCCCATATAACACCGGGTAATTTGGCAACCTTGCTCTATAAGCAATCGAATATGATATTAATGGTGGTAGTAAAAAGTATAAACCTTTCAGAGTCAAAAATTTCTACAACGATCTTTCGTTGAAAAGACCTTTTTTAATGAGTTGACTATAACTTTTCATATTTAAAGCGACATATCAAAACGAATATCGAAGGCGTTATAAAGTTAAACTAGACTCTAGGATTATGACAGACTTGAACAGATATCTATAGGAGAAGTCAGATCTCGAGTCACTAAGGGTAGAGGTTTGCGTGTTTCCCCCCTGTTTGGGACACGAATAGATATATGGGTGTATCGGCACATCCTCTCAGAGCAGGCTTGAGTATCTCTCCCAAGGCCCGACCCAACAGCCCATTGAATGAGTCACACATTCGGCGACCGAACATGTTTAGCCCGATCTCTGGCGTTAAGCGAAGTTGCACATTTAACGACCGACAGGACTTTATGTTGATGTTAGGTGTCCGGTTTCGAAGAGCAAAGTTGTATAGTGCGATTTTTTTCAGTGTAAATGTCTAGCATGATATCATGATAAAAGAATCTATTTTATACATCACCCAGCAGATAGCAAACCACGTGGATTTTTGCTGCGAAGCGGAGAAAGGCCAATGTTGCCAGATTTAAAGATATGCTGATAGTTAAAAAAGTGAAAGAGTGAAAAAAGTTAAAATGAAAACTTTGTGACGAAGTGAACTTGTGTTGTGTGGATAGCCTGAAATTGCATGTTGGGAGGACCACAGAAAAATACAGCGAGTTGGGAGGACAACTGTAATGAAAAAAGGCGAGTTGTGAGGACAGCCTGAAATGGAGTGTAGCGAGAACCGCAAAAAAGACAGCGAGTTGGGAGGACAGTTGTAATGAAAAAAGGCGAGTTGTAAGCACAGCCTTAAATAGCGTGTAGGGAGGACCGCAAGACAGTGAGTTGGGAGGACAGCTGTAATGAAAACGGTGAATTGGGAGGAGAGCCTGAAATACCGTGTTGGGAAGACCGCAGGAAAAAAGCGAGTTGGGAGGACAACTAATACGAAAAAGGCGAGTTGTGAGGACAACCTGAAATTGCATGTTGGGAGGACCGCAGAAAAAGAGCGAGTTGGGGTGACAGCTGCAATGAAAAAGGCGAGTTGTGAAGACAACCTGAATTTGCATGTTGGGAGGACCACAGAAAAAGACAGCGAGTTGGGAGGACAGCCTGAAATAGCGTGTTGGGAGGACCGCAGATAAAGTGAAAAAAGGCGAGTTAGGAGGACAGTCTGAAATTGAGTGTTGGGAGGACCGCAGAAAAAGACAGCGAGTTGAGAGGACAGCTGCAATGAAAAAGTTGTGAGGACAACCTGAAATTGCGTGTTTGGAGGTCCGCAGAAAATGAAAGCGAGTTGAGAGGACTGCGGTAATGAAAAAGGCGAGTTGTGAGGATAACCTGAAATAGCGTGTTGGGAGGACCGCAGAAAAAAAGCGAGTTGGTAGTACAGCTGTTATGAAAAAGCCGAGTTGTGAGGAAAGCCTAAAATTGCGTGTTGAGAGGACCGCATAAATAGACAGAGAGTTGGGAGGACAGCTGCAATGAAAAAGGTGAGATGTGAAGACAGCCTGAAATAGCGTGTTGCCTTCACATATGTTTTGTCGTCCATGATGCAGCATTCAATTTTCGTCAGCATGTTGAGGTACAACTTCCTGGCATGGGTTTTGGTGGACTTGTTCTGCTTTTCGTCGCGATTAGGGGCCTTTTGTACCTTGAACGTTCGATGCTCAGCCTTATTTTTGGCCTTCTGGACAAAACTTCGGCTTAGGTGCAGCTTCTTAGCTACATCCCGAACGGAGGCGTTCGGGTTTCGGTTATAGGCCCCAACAAAGCGGTTGTGATTTTTGGTGTTGTACGGAATACTTTTTCCTTCACTTCTGGGCTTCTGATCGGTGGTCAATCGTTCCTCGAACCGCTTAATCACTCGCGACACCGTGGAATTCGCGATTTCCAACAATTTAGCGATGAAACGATGCGAGAGATCCTTGTTCTCGGCATGAGTACGCAAAATTTTACTACGCACGAGCGCACGCACGACTTCATTTCTGCGAGTTTTGATCACAGGACTTTAAAACTTGCAGATGTTAACAATGCACTATGAACTAAATCCACTCAAATTTTCATTAAATTCTACCCAACGGTTAAAAAGTTAGAGTAATTTCATAGTGTTGCAATTTCATCGTTGACACCCCTTAGCAAGTTCCGACGGCGGCCGAAAAGTGATAATTTTTTTTAATCAGAAGATTGCGCCTACAGAGATAGAATCCGCACCCTCTTGATCTAGCTTAAACTAGTATTACTTGATTTCCTGATCCTCAACCCTCCAGCTCTGAAATCATCGGTTTTTTCCCAACTGCTTAGTCGAGCAAGAACCCTACCTTCCCTCTCAAGTCTCATTCATTCAAACTCGGAGCCACCCTCCCCGAAAATTGTTGGTTTTCCTACCTTAGGGTTGACGTCGTCACCATGGTTCACAAGGTAAGGGTCAAATCCGGTTGACTCGTACTTTGTAGCCTTATCCCGCCCGATGGCGTACGAGGTCTCCCAATGTGTTCCGGATATGAATACTTGGACATGGCCTTCAAAATACCGAAGGGCGGGTCACGGCGTGACAAGACCGCCACTGGATACCACTGGCTATCGTAGTAAACCGGCATACCTGGTTCTACTTTGGGTGCTGAACCAGGTACAAAAACGAGTCTATCGACGTCGTAGGTGGTCGTCGGTCTAGAGTTCTCATGCGTTGTGAAGGCTCCGGCGGGATAGCACTTACGATGGTTGGTTCCGAATCATTTTGATTGCTCTCCTAACAAGCACTAGCTATTGAAGCAGCTGGAAAACCGGCATATCTGGTCCCCCCTTGGGTGCTGAACCAGGCACTAAGGTGAATCTATCGACGTTGTAGACGTTCGTCGGCATAGAATAGAATAGCAGTCGGTCATAAGGCGCTTGTCAAACGGAAATTGGGGAAACGGCTCCGTTCTTTCCACCATGCCCTATTGTATTCGTTGTTGCGTTGCTGGTGCATTGCCGGTGTGCACGACTGCTAGCACCATCTCTTGTCACATTTCGGTGAGTTGACCTAAGTGTTTTGGCTTCCTCTGTGCATGGGCATTTTAGGGTACTCCTCTTTCCTTACTCACCAAGGCACCTCCCTGACACACGTTCCAACACGAGTCAATGACAATCTTTGTTCTACCAAGCAGTAAATGAACTTACTGGTTACAAAGTGCATCGAAACCCACAGACCCTTTGACCTGGATGAGGAAGAGATCGCACTTCGATACTTCCATCCTAAACGTAGAGCGTAAAAAATCCAAATTACGAAGCACTCCTCGGTTGATAGTCACGTTGTTTTGAGGTGCCTACAAAATCAACACAGAGCGTACTCTTTCACAAAAGGTATGGTTTTAACAGCAGACAGCAGGCAGAACTAGGCCACTCTGGATATAAAGAACGCCTTCAACTGCGTCATCTCGGCATTTATCATTTATCTTTGCAGACTGGTGAAGAACTACTTTCATAACCGTCAGCTACGGTTTACGGCTAGTATAGGGTAGAATGAAGGTAAGGAAGTCCCAGCAGGTGTTCCACAAGGGTCGATACTTGGTCCAATTTTGTAGAACATTATCTTGAATGAACTATTGAAGATGAGACACTTATCGAGGGTGGCGTTTGTTCTCAGCAAAAGCCTTGTATTCAGAAGAAGTTCAGCTACGTACCACCGTTATTTTTAGGGGTAGTTGAGTACCACAAAACTGAGATGGTTCAACGAGCAATTCAGTAATAATCGGCGATCGTATTTGTTAGATTCAAATGCCACATTAAGTTTACAATTGACTCACATTTTCTAAGGCCGTCGTTACCCGTTCAAGAAGCCTAGAAGATGTAGCCTACGTCTAATATTATCGAATGCGACTTCAATCCTGCGATACGGTGGAGCTTTCAGTGGAATGGTATACAACCCTGATACAGTACTTTGGGAAATGAAGGGAGAGAAAACATGGCGAAGTAGGTTCCGACATATCACCGTTCCTGGCTAGTTCGGTGACCTGGGAGAGACACCCATATAGATGGTGTTCAAGTATTCAAGATTAGAAGGGGCATGTGGGTACGCCCGTCTGCGTGTCAAGGATAACTCTATCTCCGTTGAGTTTACGTATGAAATTGAAGAAAAAAGACATGAAAATACCCTTGGAGACACCATAGTCGATGAAGGATTACGTCTTGGTCGTAATTCATCCGATTGTTAGCGTAAATGAAGTTTCAGGCGGACGTTATGACAAGCAGAAGTCCAGGATAAACGGCACTCGATCAACACCAGATTGGACACCTTGAGTCATTACAGACCCTAAAATGTTATTGAAGAGAGGTTAAACTTGAAGTTTTTAAGAGGAGTAGTGCGCATGCACGAGTACGACTTTTCTCTTTGAAGTAAAATAAAGACGATCGCAGAAGACTCCATCCTCCGTAGTATTACAAAGACGGTCGTTGAAGCCAAGGCGCAATTCTAAGCTTTTAAGAGGGTCAACTCGTAGGATAGACCTCAACAACGTTGGGTATTAAAGTAGGGTCTACAATATGCATAGTTGGTTCTACAATATGCATAGCCGAAGTAGTAACTTGGAGGTGACGAATATTTTGTGTTGTTCAATATTGTTCAACTTTAAGCCTAGAAACAATGATAAAAAAATACCTTCATTGAAATGTGATCACTCGAATTTGTGTACAGAATGTTGCAACTAACTTGTCCAAGAATGTAGTCCTCCAACCATTCGACATTTCCCCAAAGAGTTTCGATTACGTAAGACTCCATCCCCTTGTGCCGGTGTGTTCCTCCATTCCTTTTCGTTCCGCATAGCTGAAACTCTCCGAAATCGTGCGAGACGACCTTAGCGGTACTTCTTCTTGCCCCGGGGACAACACGTGTTCCGTTCGAGAGTCCCATCGATAAAGATCAATGATCGATGCTCTCCTTGTGGCGTGGCGTGCTGGGTACCTCCAGCGATTTTTTTTTCCTTTTCGGTTTGTTCATCTACATATCTTCTTTCTAGTTGGGGAGCCCCGAAACTGAGGAAGAAGAGAAAGAAAATCTACAAATAAAGTAAAACCTGTATTTTTGTCTAGTGCTCTTGCTAGGGTACCGGTATCGCCATCGGATTCGTTTGGAAGTGCAAGGCACTTCGCCACTTCAAGATTAGTCATCGTTCATTAGCTTAATTTTCGTTTCGTGTCGTCGTTGTGGAGTCTCGTGCCGAGATTAGGCTAAGTGGTCCGGTGGGAAGAATCTATCTAGCTTGGGTCTTGGAAAGAATTTCTTCCTTTTTTCCCTTTCAATTTCATTCTCATCGGAAAGGGGCGTGATTACAAAAGTCAAGCATCTGCTTCTGAAGTTTTTGAACATGAAAGTCTTACTTACGAAGAATTCGGACTCCTGGAGGCTGGTTGTGAGCGCTGTTGTGACCCGTTAGCCATGGGAGGTCAGCCAGATTGATTTGCCATTTTTCTCAACGGTTTTTTTTCGTTCGAACTGAATTGATGGGTTCATTTGGTGGGCCATTTGAGATCGATGGTCGCTCTCCTAATCAGTAGTCAAATTGACTGGTATTATTCGATTGGGAACCATTTGAAGGACCCGTTAGAGTCGAATAATGATAGGGTTTCAGAAGTCTGTGGGATCAAATTGCTTTGGATTTACAATTTCAATACCCTTTAGATCAAGCAAAAAAAAAAATAGTTTTTTTTTTCTTAATTGTTCTCTAGAGAATAAAACTTGAACAAAAATACTAAACACATATCCAACAAGTCATTAACTAGAATGAAGTCATCAGCCAGCTGACAGTCGTCTTAGTTCATGAAACGGCAATTAAACCACACTTTCGATTTCGCCAATCAAACCGATTACGGCATATGGTCATAAATTTATGCCACCATATCTGAGGAGGGAAGTTTATAGTGGCAACGAAAAAGTAAAAGTCGTCCAACTATCGGCATAAACTTGTTTCTTCCTCGTATCAAAGTTTTCCTCCTTGAACATTTTTTCTAGACCTAAACATGTGAGCTTATGGGCTTTGGGTGAGCTTATTTTCCTACTATGGAAGCCGAGTACTTACTTGCTTCGGACAATTGCGCTCCGGAACCTAGTCAATGGCGAGTAGCCGAGGTGGTACTGAATCCCGGAGAAAAGATTCCCGGGGCGGGAAATTAATGAACGTAATTAGTGGCATGAAAAATGGGGGGCCCCTGACCGTCGTTGAGGGGAATGGAGAAGTAGCGCTAAAATGCGCCAAGCTATCGCGAGGAAGATAAATGAAGCGTCTAGCTAGTCTCTCTCAGTCTCGATGAAACCACAGCGGAGCACTTTCTCGGGCCGGTTGAGGAAAGCAAGAATTTGACTGGAGTTTTTCGTTGAAAAATAGGAAGGTAGAAGCATTTCCTTGAACGGGAGAAGAAGCAAGGAAGCTCTGGAGTGGTTGAGAAACGTATCTGATAAAAATAAGTCGTGATGGAACTACATTTTTTAAGAGATACTAAATTTATGAGATACTTAAATTTTAGGGGGTTTCAATAAGACATATAATATATTGAGCTGATTTTGAAAATTTTGACAATTTTGATAATTTTGACAGTCAGTTTTGACAATTTTGACAACTTTTACAAATTTCATAATTTTGACAATTTTGAAAATTGTGCTAATATTGCCAATTTTGACAATTTTGTCATTTTTGACAATGTTGACAAATTCGAAAATTTTGACAATTTTAACAATTTTGACAATTTTGACAATTTTGACAACTTTGACAATTTTGACAATTTTGACAATTTTGACAATTTTGACAATTTTGACAATTTTGACAATTTTGACAATTTTGACAATTTTGACAATTTTGACAATTATGACAATTTTGACAATTTTGACAATTTTGACAATTTTGACAATTTTGACAATTTTGACAATTTTGACAATTTTGACAATTTTGACAATTTTGACAATTTTGACAATTTTGACAATTTCGACAATTTTGACAATTTTGACAATTTTAACAAATTTGACAATTTTGACAATTTTGATAATTATGACAATTTTGACAATTATGACAATTTTGACAATTTTGACAATTTTGAAATTTTGAAATTTTGAAATTTTGAAATTTTGAAATTTTGAAATTTTGAAATTTTGAAATTTTGACAATTTTGACATATTTGACCATTTTGACAATTTTGTCAATTTTGACAATTTTGACAATTTTGACAATTTTGACAATTTTGACAATTTTGACAATTTTGACAATTTTGAATATTTTGACAATTTTAACAATTTTGACTATTTTGACAATTTTAACAATTTTGACAATTTTGACAATTTTGACAATTTTGACAATTTTGACAATTTTGACAATTTTGACAATTTTGACAATTTTGTCAATTTTGACATATTTTGTCATTTTGGCATTTTTGTGCCATTTTTGTCATTTTTGTCTTTTTGTCATTTTTGTCATTTTTGTCATTTTTGTCATTTTTGTCATTTTTGTCATTTTTGTCATTTTTGTCATTTTAGTCATTTTTGTCATTTTTGTCATTTTTGTCATTTTTGTCATTTTTGTCATTTTTGTATTTTTTGTCATTTTTGTCATTTTTGTCATTTTTGTCATTTTTGTCATTTTTGTCATTTTTGTCATTTTTGTCATTTTTGTCATTTTTATCATTTTTGTCATTTTTGTCATTTTTGTCATTTTTGTCATTTTTGTCATTTTTGTCATTTTTGTCATTTTTGTCATTTTTGTCACTTTTGTCATTTTTGTCATTTTTGTCATTTTTGTCATTTTTGTCATTTTTGTCATTTTTGTCATTTTTGTCATTTTTGTCATTTTTGTCATTTTTGTCATTTTTGTCATTTTTGTCAATTTTGTCATTTTTGTCATTTTTGTCATTTTTGTCATTTTTGTCATTTTTGTCATTTTTGTCATTTTTGTCATTTTTGTCACTTTTGTCATTTTTGTCATTTTTGTCATTTTTGTCATTTTTGTCATTTTTGTCATTTTTGTCATTTTTGTCATTTTTGTCATTTTTGTCATTTTTGTCATTTTTGTCATTTTTGTCATTTTTGTCATTTTTGTCATTTTTGTCATTTTTGTCATTTTTGTCATTTTTGTCATTTTTGTCATTTTTTGTCATTTTTGTCATTATTGTAATTTTTTGTCATTTTTTGTAATTTTGGTCATTTTTTGTCATTTTTGTCATTTTTGTCATTTTTGTCATTTTTGTCATTTTTGTCATTTTTGTCATTTTTGTCATTTTTGTCATTTTTGTCATTTTTGTCATTTTTGTCATTTTTGTCATTTTTGTCATTTTTGTCATTCTTGTCATTTTTGTCATTTTTGTCATTTTTGTCATTTTTGTCATTTTTGTCATTTTTGTCATTTTTGTCATTTTTGTCATTTTTGTCATTTTTGTCATTTTTGTCATTTTTGTCATTTTTGTCATTTTTGTCATTTTTGTCATTTTTGTCATTTTTGTCATTTTTGTCATTTTTGTCATTTTTGTCATTTTTGTCATTTTTGTCATTTTTGTCATTTTTGTCATTTTTGTCATTTTTGTCATTTTTGTCATTTTTGTCATTTTTTTCATTTTTGTCATTTTTGTCATTTTTGTCATTTTTGTCATTTTTGTCATTTTTGTCATTTTTGTCATTTTTGTCATTTTTGTCATTTTTGTCATTTTTGTCATTTTTGTCATTTTTGTTTGTCATTTTTGTCATTTTTGTCATTTTTATCATTTTTGTCATTTTTGTCATTTCTGTCATTTTTGTCATTTTTGTCATTTTTGTCATTTTTGTCATTTTTGTCATTTTTGTCATTTTTGTCATTTTTGTCATTTTTGTCGTTTTTGTCATTTTTGTCATTTTTGTCATTTTTTTCATTTTTGTCATTTTTGTCATTTTTGTCATTTTTGTCATTTTTGTCATTTTTGTCATTTTTGTCATTTTTGTCATTTTTGTCATTTTTGTCATTTTTGTCATTTTTGTCATTTTTGTCATTTTTGTCATTTTTGTCATTTTTGTCATTTTTGTCATTTTTGTCATTTTTGTCATTTTTGTCATTTTTGTCATTTTTGTCATTTTTGTCATTTTTGTCATTTTTGTCATTTCTGTCGTTTTTGTCATTTTTGTCATTTTTCTATGTTTCGTCCTTTTCATTTTTTGATATTTTTTCTATTTTGTCATTTTGGTTTTTTTTTGTCGCTTGTATCAAATTTCACATAAACGACACCAATCACAACATTATAGTCACACAAAAATGTCATGAAATAATTTTCTTAGATTAACTATCGCTAATTTTTTATGTTTTTTGTCGTTGATTTTTTGGCTTTTTTCCAATATTGCCGATCTTAATGACCGATTTTATTGGTTTCTTATCCATCTCAACAAAGTCAGTTTGGATTGTTTTTTATATTTTTGTTAGTTTGATGTTTATTTCAACTTGCACCAAATCGATTCTAGAACTAAGTTTATTTCCATGATCATACTGCAATCCGAAAACCAAAGCGGTTCAGCTGGCGGCAAATCTTACGAATAAATACGTTATCATTTCCAAGATGACCTCAACCACATTAAGCAAGACACTGCGCGCGCGTTAAAAATAGAAGCTAGGCAAAAACGTTAGAAAAAAAATCTAGCCTGAGCATTCCATCTACATATTCCGAACTAGTTAGTGTGTCGAATTCCAGCAAACGGCTTCCATGTCTCAATTTGGCAGATCGGGTAAATTCCATTCAAATTTGCCACGGCCAAGAAATTTAGATTAGCAGCCAAAAGCAGCCATCGAAGACCTGTCACTGATTTTGGCACTCACATCGCCTTTCCTCTTTCAAAGGTTTGGGGCGATAGAGGATGGAAATCTCTATTTAGCTAAGTGACTTTTAAGCAGCGGGAGTTTTTCGCTGGTCGTAAATTAAGATTTCGTTCTGTTTTTTTCTCGGCTGTGTAACTTGGCCTTCCTACTACTTTATGTAGGTGAAAGGAAGAAAATTCCTGCTGATTGTTGATGGGGAGTCGCTGCCATTTCGTGGATCAATTGGTAGCACCTTTTGACAACAGCTGCGGAGTTTTTTGAGACTGTTGGCAAGAATCTTTCGCAATCGGCCTCCGGTGATGACATAATTAACCATATCATAAGTTGCGATTAAATTTTATTAAACAAGAAGTTAAGGACGTTCGCTTTTTTAGCTATCGTTTCAGAAAAATCGAACCAGCTCTAACATAAGCTGACTAAGTAAGGTTTATGAGCTTCTTTATCTAACCGATAGGATCAAACTAATGAAATGGATTCGATCTCAACAAACTTGTCCAATAAATAAAAAAACAATTCCTTCGAGCAAACCGATAGGAGAACTTGTTCACCTTGACTGGAAGATGCCGTGTAAATTTCTACTACGATGCATATGCAGCTAAGCAAGTATTGATCCAGTCTTTAAGTGCACTTCCAATCTCCAATCTTAATCTCGTCAGGTTGCATCAAGCATCGCTTCTACTATGCACTTACTCAGCGTGAGTTTGACTTTTCAACCGTGAGAAGCACGTGGCTGGACAAATATAGTCACACATCCAGTGCTGTTCTAAGTTAGAACTTCTAACCACCCACTTGAGGGACACGGAAACACTAAACCGTGATAAAATGTTTAAAACAAAAATTGAGTTCTTAGAACCTCATAAAATTAATTGGATTCTCGTTAACGAAATTTATTTTCTTCAAAATTTCAACGTTAAAAAATCCAAGTGTTCCGTTTAAACCCTTCAATAATTTGTCATACCAGAATAGACGCATTCTAAGTATGTAGACAGACATCAATCGTTCCGGTTTACTTGTTGTATGACTACCTTCTAGCTGGGATGTTGTAACCTGTGTAATATAACTACGTTCTTGTCGCGGGCTATTTCTGCTGACTCAACCCGATAATGATCTACACCGAGTGCGCTTGTTCATTTAAGCATACGAATCAGGTTATATTCACAGGAAACAGGATCTATAACTATGTAAAATTCTATAAATTAATACAATAAGTTAGGTGTAAAAAAATTTAAAAATAGAAGATTCAAATATTCCTTGAGAATCGAATAATGCAGTTCATACTTTCAGTTCATTCTCAAAACATTTTTGTCAAAATAGGAGCTTTAAAATAGAAGCCTTAAAAATTTGTTTTGGAATCTTTAATTGGCCTTTTTTCATAGTACCCAAGTACTTTATTATACAATATTCTTCATTAGAACAGATGACAGGTGATTGTTTTTGCTTTTAGATGCTGTAATTCCTTACGAGGAAAGTTGAAAAATTGCTAGAAAAACTCCCAAAATTGTTTGATTTGTTTTTCGTCAAATTTACGTAATATAGAAAACTCAGAAGGTCCACAAATGTTTAGCAACGCACAATAGTGTGAATAGAACGGACTGGCATTCCAAGAATGTTTAAAAATGTTTGTTTAGTGAAATACTGATGGGGGCGCATCTTGTCGGCCCTGCGCATTTTATACCCAGTTCCCAGTAAGTCGAAACAAACAAAACCTTTACTAAATAGCGAATAGTTAAGACAGATCCACGGTGTCTTTCTAGAACAATTTAAAAAAAAAAATGAAATCTCTTAATTTTTTTCCACATTCCGTCCGGGTCCGCATCCGGAACATTTTTTTTTAAGATTTGCAAACAAAATTCATGAGCAATAGTTTCAAGTTTTCGCTATTAAATTTTTCCTAGGAACTCCAAAATTTTACATTTTTTTGCTAAAAATCCTGCAAAAATTTATTATAACAAAAAAAAATTATGAAAAAAGTTGAACATTAACAAGAGCACAATGACAAAAGTGTATTCTCTTTGATCATTTCTCTCGAAGACAGAATGTAGTTTTGAGTTGAGTTGAGTATACTGTCGTTCCGAGCAAAATTGTCCCATGTGAAAAACGTGCAAACGAGAAAAAACGCTATTCAAATTTCAACTATATTTTTTTATATTTCTCACAAACTTCATGGACAGTGTTTTTGTAGTAAACAGTTGAATTTTATCATTTTAAAATGTTTTCTGCAAAAAAAAAAATTACATTTCCTACAACAAATGGAAAATTAGAACGAAAAATTCATTGTGTGACACTTTTGCGTAAAATCAAAACGCATACCGATGCTAATTCTACGAAAAATTGCTACATAGCTACACTTTTTCTATCTTTTTAAAGCTCGCATAATTTTTTTCTCCAAAACAATCAAGTTTAACTATAATTTAAGAAATACTTTCCCCTTTGTTTGAAAAAATGTATTGTTGAGTATCGATTTTGTAAGTAGTTCCTACCGAAAAGTGTTGGTGAAATTTAATGTATTAAAATCACTGAAGGCTCCTTGCTCCTCCCCCACCCACTTTTTTATAATTATTTTAGATGAATACTTCGACATACCATTATATTCATTAGGTCAAATTTAGTTTTAGAGAATTTTTTGATAAAACTTACATTTTTCACAGAATTATCTCTAGTTTAACATTCTTGCGTAGAAACATCAACATAGAGGAAACAGTCTTGATGAAAATTTCTTATAAATTCAGAGCAAAGCATTCTTGTTTGTGTTTATGTTCGAAAGTTAACACTGAAAGAAACCATTTCCAGCAAAAAAGTGAAAATGACCGTAAATTCACATGAGACAATCTTGCTTGGAACGGCAGTATATTCCCACCAAATTCTCAGAGATGCCGACTTTTTCTGTTTGATGGTGAGACCTCGTGAGGAAACAACAAAGTTGGAAATAAAATAGGAAAGGGGGGAGGAAGGGGGTAGAACCGCCTCCCCCCCCATGGTGGAAATTCTACTCAACACTTGACATTTTAAATTGTCAAACAAATTTGGATGATTGAGTAAGGTTATTCAAGATTACTAATCTTGTCTCAGAACTGATGTCAAATCTTCAAAAACTTATACCAGGTTCAGAATTGTGCTACAGTTTTTTTTTCAATTTACAAGCATTTTGATTCTGAATTAAGATTAGATTCATTTTAGAGGATCTGGTTTCATATATTCAATATCAAAATTGTATTTCTGTTTTCCTTTTTCGGACTCTGTATCCAGTTTCAATTACAGACCCCGTTCGTTTTTGGCAACATTGAATTTTCTCAACATCCGATTTTTGCACATGTGCCAAAATTGAACGGTTTTTAAAAACAACCTTTAAGTTTTCGCCATAACAGGACCAATATAATTTTGATAAACACCATAAATACGTTTTTATGTTCTGAAATGGTGATGAAATAAAAAAACAAAAACAAAAGTTGAAAAAAAAACATTATAAAGTACTCAAAATGACAAAAAGGTGAAAAATTTAAAAAAAAATGCAAAAAAAAAGACTAAAAATGGCAGAACAAAAACTAAAAATGATAAAGGACGACAAAAACAGCAAATAAATCTGACAAAAAATAACAAGCTTTATAAACAAAACAAGAATAGTGCAAAATGCATAAAAAATATGAAAAAAAAAAAATACTAAAACCGTTGGAAGTTGACTAAAAATAACGTTAATGATAATAATGATAATTATTCTTTTAAAATAAGAGAAAAAAAATTTAAGGCAAGATCCGTTCGATTTTGGCAACATTCGATTTTGGCAACACAAAATACTCGGGCATGTTGCCAAAATCGAGGTCTGTACTTGAATTTCTCGTTGATAAGAATGCTGAATCAAATTGTTTATCTCAACACTATGAGTTTTGAGTGAAAGGGCTCAACCAGTAGGAGAAAAAAATGGTTGCTTGACGCCATTTTATAGCCAAGATGGCAGCTTCCGCTTTTGAGCGCTGATGTGGTCTAGTGGATAGGCTGGCGCGAGTCTGGTAGCCCAGGCGTACTGGGTTCGATTCCCGGTATCGGCAAGAAAACTTTTGGTTTCGAATCCCATGAGTTGCCGACAGGTGAGACGTGTTTCATTCTATAAATAATTATATATTTCAGAGGGAATGCCTCTGGGATTAATCTGAAGAGACTATTGCAAGCGGAGTGGATTGCCAACCATTGTAGGTCTCTGAAGGTTGGATGCCTTCCCTCGATGAACCATCGGCCGTGGAAGCCCTAGAAGCAATTCGAAGGCCAAGCCACACAGACAAAGGCTGGACCTTGCTACCGATGAGGGAACCATACATACATACAAACACAAGATGGCGGCTTCCGCTTTTCTTTTCAAAGCTGGACATTACTGGAAATCTCATGAAACATCCACAATCCATGAGTATTGGGGGAAAGTGCTCAACCAGTGGAAGTCGAATTTTGCAATCTGACGCTTTCTTGAAATTCAAGATGACGGCTTCCGATTGAATTGAGAATGCTGTAAACGATTAAAAATTGCATAAACCAGACCAAATACAAGAATTCTCGTTTTTTTCGCTCGCCGTATTTGTGCTACACTTCCAATCGTAGCTTAAATTTTTTAAATTGAATTACCAAACTTTATTTTATGAAATCAAACGCAACACTTCAGATAAGTCAGTGATACTAAATTTTAGGAATTCAATTCAGCGATTACAGAGATATATAATGCCGAAATTAGGTTTTTTTTGGCTCAGATATTTTAGCGGTCCTTAATGTGTTAAGTGATATTCAATAATGACTAACCCAAGAGAGAAAAGTCAAAGATTCAATATTTACAGATAGATTTTTCTGAGGGATAACAGTAGTTTATAATTTAATGCTGAGAAATCATACTGAACATGATAAAAATATTCATTTCAAAAGGTTTCTAGATCGATGAGCACATTGATAAGCATTCTAGGTATTTAGTATGAGGCTTCTCAGCTGATTGATGTTGGGCATATTGCCTCCAGTTTGAGTTTATAAGGCGCTTATTGAGATGTCTTTAAGTAAATTGGATATTGAGGTAAATTGTTGAATGTTTCTGATTGATAAGTATCAATAATCTAATAATATACAAAAAAAAACAATAAACGTAGCTTTGTGGATACAAAATTTCATCAATTCGAAGAAATATGATCGTCAACAAAAAAAAGAGTAATCTTATAAAAACAGTTTCGTATAATTTTATAAAAAAGAGTACGCCCATTTCTCGATCGAAAAAGAATACATGTACTCTCAAAAGAGTGCGCACGGTATCCCTAGTTTAGCCCTTTCACTCAATACCCATATTGTGGTGATTTCATGCGATTTTAAGTCATTTCATAGTTAAGCATAGTTAAGATTTCAAGATGGCGCCAGACAACGAAATTCAACTTATGCTCATAGTTTCATTCTACCGATCATTCAAAACCAATCCTGTAGGCCGGAACGAATTTAAAATTCTTCTTTTGTCACCCCCCTCTTTCGATTTTCCCGAAAATACCCAAAGGGGGGAATAAATAAAGTTTAAGGTATTTTATTCAAAAAATTGATAAATTCATAAAAAATATTTGCTACACCAAAAGTTTAAATGTAGGAAATAAGAATTGTATCACCTTTTGTATTTGAGAATTTTTTTTAATTTTCGATCTAATATAAATCAACTTTTCAATTTTGGGAAATAAAGATTGTATGCAAGTTTTTTGCATGCAAGCTTTGTTCCCATTTATTGAAAATTTGGATTATTTTTATTATCCCCTCCCTTGACATGTTTTAACTCCAAGTGTGGAATTTTAGATATTTATATGGCTCTCAGTTATGTCGTGAGACGGAATACTATGTAAATAAATAAAATAATGGCTCTCATTAAACCGTTTTAAAATTAACTAGCCATTTTTATAACCATAACAATGCAATTAAGCATTGGATTGACTATTAAAAATCGAAGGCACAAAATGACGCCATATTGATGAATTTAAAAAGTCATGTATATGAAAATATTTTGTCTCGCCTATTTTCAATCAATTTCATTTTATTTGCGATGTCATTATGCCATGTATTACAATTATATTTATTGCAAGAATTTTTTCGCGAAATATATTAAATTTTATTTTTTTCCCATAATCAAAAATTTTGCATTAACATTTCTTCATTCTACAGATTTGACAAGGCATATATTTTAAGATTCTATTTCATACACATTTTACCTAAAATCTTTATTGGCAGTAGAAAAGATGCTCAAATAATGGTTAAAACATAGCTTTTTTGTTATTAATTTTACCAGATCATATCTAATAATGCAATCATAATTCATCAACCGTGATGTGTTTTATGCAGTTTGACCTCTATGTTGTGATGGCCAGAGAAAGTGAAAATGAATGATGATGAGAGTGAAAAGAATGCTTTCCAGCAAGTATTGGGACCATTTTGTTGTTATTTTGCAGACGAAAGGAGTGACTGTTAGTTAGAAAGTTGTAAATAAAATTCTAAAGTGATAACGGGCAATGCAAATCTTCAGACAATTTGATCGATAGTCTCAAATTGATCTGTAAGCACTCTAAGTAGAAGATAGAGAATTATCAAGAATGCGATAGTTAATGGATGTTTTGAAATTTAGATTGCAAGTTTGAATGCCTTTGAATCACTAGAGAGAAAAAAGTTGATTGCTACCGAGACTACCGTAAGTTACAAGAAGCTTTTTACAAACCAAAAACTAAGTGATTCATTTTTAGATTTAGTGACCCGAGTACACGACTTTTTACAAAAGTCATTCATCTCGGAGCTACCAACCGTATGTGATTATCTGAATGTTATATTTTTACTTTGTATATAGGTATGTAATTTGATTTGATGATTTTAATAGAGCCTAAAAGAGAGGAAGAAAACCATCAAAGGAAAATAATCTAGAGTGAAGGAGGAACTTTAAACGTAAGATAGCAATATTTCGTATGTACTGTTCAATCTAAATTGTTGTATTTATTGTAGCTTGAGTAAATTTTATGTTGAAACTACAAGGATTCGTTTTTGCCCGAACTTGAAATTTCCAATCGCAACATCATGGTTGCAGGAAAAAATAAAAAAAAAAAAAACTCGGAGAACTCGCGGTATCGAAAAAATAAAAAATTGCTAACATGTTTTGTAAAAACTTTTTGAAAGCTTTACAAAGCATTATTTATTACGATTTTATCGAAATTTAAAACATAAGTTATGATGACGTTTCTAGGATAGTGCCAAATAGCTTTATTAGAGTTCTGGTGATGCATAGAATGCACCTTTTTTTTCAATATCGAATTTCCAGTTTAAGCCAAGGTATTATTTTTTATACAACTCACCGTAGATTGTCTCATCATGGTTGATAAAATTTAAAAAGCTTTGTAACGTTTCTTGAAATCTTTATTCCAACATGAATTTCGAGTTTAAAACGCACATTACCTTTGTAGGACCAGAACTTTTTCTTTAAATCTGAGAGAACGCTCACTACAAACCGATTTTTTCAGGGAGCAACAATATATTGTGGAATGATTAAATTGTAACTCAACTGTCAAATTCACTCAACTCAGTTATATTTGAAGAATTACAATGTTTGTAAAGTAAAATAATAAAGCATTTCGGGGTTAAATGATTTAAGGTGATATATGATTAATATGAGTAGTCACACAAGCTAATCTATGCTAGCTAACTCAGCTACATTTGGTCTTTGATAGAAATAATCATTATGTATTCACCATTATTACTGTGCTCTTGTTAATTTGCTCCAGTTAGTATTAAGGCTAATTCTAGATAACTTTTATTTGTTATTTTCAATTTTTTTTTCTAATTTTAATACATGGTAGACCAAATACGAAAAATCTCATTTTTCCGCTCTCTGCAAGTGTGCCACACTTACAAGCATAACTCAAATGTTATAAATCTAATTATGAAACTAGAATCGACAAAATAAAACACAAAATTTTTGGTAACACAAAAATAAAAAATTTGTGCAGTTCAGTCCAGTGGTTTCTGATGTATACAGTGTCGAATTTCGGTGTTTCTCGGCGGAGATTTCTTCGCGGTCCATAATGTGTTAACATTTTTGCAAAATCTTTGATTAAAATTCATTTCTATCTAATTTTTTAAAGTTTTCACTTCTTTTTGAAGAAATTCTTTTTAACGATAACATGAATATTTTGCTCGTGTATTATGTTCGCGAATCTTAAAAAAAAATCTAACCCCCTGGTTGATTTTTTATTCTGAAAAGTGCTAGAGGAAAGTCCACTCTTTTATGTGGCAAATTTTTAAAGGTGCCGATTTTATTTTCATTTTAAAGGCTTAAGAACACTTATTGCTTGTAAATAATATTTGATAAATTAATTTTTGTATAAAACAACAGTTTACATTCCACACTTGCTCGTATATTGCCTGGGAAAAGATCAAACATCGAATTCAGAATCCCGACAGGGAGAGTGGAATTGCAATATTGGGTCGAATAAGAATGACATCGAGATAAAAAAAAGTGGGCCATCAGCAGAGGGACGGAAGCTCAACTCAGCTATGTTTGTCAAACAGACAGACAGTCGTCGGGATGGAGGCCTACAACAGGATCAAAGCAAATATCCCCATCCAAACTGTGACGAAGAGAAGGAGGGAGTTTGGGAGCGGTATAAATAGTTCCTGCTCCCCATCCTTGTATGCCCCCGAGGGATGAAATTGTGGAGCACGGCATAAGTTGGACATCATGAAAGTGACACGACTCTCTCACAAAGCTACCGGAAACCCGTTCAAAAACAGACGGAAACTTGGGGACCGGGGAACCAGGGTTGTGAAACATCCCTCGGGGGGTTCGCTGACGTTTATATGTTCTCGGTGTGTGTCTCTGTGTTATGTTTGTTTGGTACCAGACAGATCGTTTCGTCCCGTTGCCATTTTCAACTTCCTCAACTCGATGTATCTTTTTTTTTATCTGGAGCCAAACGCAATTTTGGAGCTTCAAATTGGAGGGCGCAAATGTTGAAGCGTATCGACAAACAATATTGTACTACAACACCGTCCTCTCAACCAGTTGATGTCATCTTGCTTGTTGATAAACAACGACTACAGCAGCTGGGAAATCGAGAACACGGTGGGTATTGCTAGATCACGACAAAAATGACAAAAATGACAAAACAATGACACAAAAACGACATAAAAATGACACAAAAGTTAAAAATGGCAAAAAGTCAAAAATGGAAAAACGACAAAAATGACACAAAAATGTCGAAAAAGTTAAAATTGGCAAAAAGTCGAAAATGACAAACAGCACCAAACTGACAAAAATTACATAAAATGTAAAAAATGACAAAAAAGTCAAAAATTTCAAATATGTTAAAAATGCCCAAAATGTCAAAAATGTCCAAAATAAAACAAATGACATGACAAAAATGCCAAAAATGACAAAAATGACAAAAATGATAAAAATGACAAAAATGACAAAAATGACAAAAATGACAAAAATGACAAAAATGACAAAAATGACAAAAATGACAAAAATGACAAAAATGACAAAAATGACAAAAATGACAAAAATGACAAAAATGACAAAAATGACAAAAATGACAAAAATGACAAAAATGACAAAAATGACAAAAATGACAAAAATGACAAAAATGACAAAAATGACAAAAATGACAAAAATGACAAAAATGACAAAAATGACAAAAATGACAAAAATGACAAAAATGACAAAAATGACAAAAATGACAAAAATGACAAAAATGACAAAAATGACAAAAATGACAAAAATGACAAAAATGACAAAAATGACAAAAATGACAAAAATGACAAAAATGACAAAAATGACAAAAATGACAAAAATGACAAAAATGACAAAAATGACAAAAATGACAAAAATGACAAAAATGACAAAAATGACAAAAATGACAAAAATGACAAAAATGACAAAAATGACAAAAATGACAAAAATGACAAAAATGACAAAAATGACAAAAATGACAAAAATGACAAAAATGACAAAAATGACAAAAATGACAAAAATGACAAAAATGACAAAAATGACAAAAATAACAAAAAATTACAAAAATTTACAAAAAATTTCAAAAATTTACAAAAAAATAACTCAAAAGTGACACAAAAGTTACACAAAAATGTCACAACATTGACACAAAAATGATACAACAATGCCTCAAAAATGAAACAAAAATGACACAAAAATGACACATAAATTACACATAAATGACACAAAAATGACACAAAAATGACACATTAATGATACAAAAATGGCACAGAAATGACACAAAAATGACACAAAATAACAAAAAACGGCAAAATAACTTTTGAAAAATTGAACGATTCTCCCATTAGAAAAATCTTCTCTTGATAAGCCCGTCTGAATCGAACCTGTCGCACATTGTTTGAGTTCTGCTCCAGTTGATTACCCCGGAGGCACTTCACTAATGAAGTTTGCCAGCATCCAATGTAGAGGAGATAAAAGACTATATCCTCATTCTGTACTCTTAAAACACTGCTGCTGCTGCTATTTAATCCATTGAAACCTCGCGATGTAGCGTGTCTGCAAAGACTGAGTAAAGAGACGAGAGACTATAATATTTCAAACAACTTCCCGTTTAATTTCCATTGCACATGTTCCATCTGATCAAAAACTTGTAACTTGTCGAGATTAACAAGCATTAGACAAATAAATAATTTTACGTTTTCAACTTTCTTCTCATTTCAGGTGAGTAAACCCTAGACGATTATCGACGGCAGCAGCCAACAAAACATTACGACATGACAAAATCTATTTCTTTACCGCACTTTCGCAAACAAGTGTTGGAAGTCGTTTTACCCTTTTTTCCACCCACCTCTCACCTTTTCCAACAAATGGTAAGTCCAACCAGCTATTGTGTTTGCTTTTCTTCCACTCGATGGAGCAGCAACAATGTTAGCCATTTTTATTTTATTTTAAATCCCTAAGTATCCGATGTGTTTGCACCTATTTTTTCCTTGCCAACTCCTAGCTTCTGATAAATTAAAGCCGTTGAGCCACTTGCAGCAGTGTGGAAATTGTTAATGCAAACAAAGTGGATGGTGCATATCCATTGAGCATAGTAAAGCTGAAAGAAAGCACTGAACCCTCAATCACCTTTGAGAATTGTGGGAAAATTTTTACAAAATGCTGTGATGTGATGTGAAGTGTTATGACAGGAATTGAATGTATGCAAAACTCAGAACACCACAATGCTGTGAAATGAATACTTAAGATGGCAAAAGAGGCTCGGATTCATACCTTTTGGCTTGGGATTTATTGATAACCTAGGTCATGTCAAGCAGATGCAAAAGCAAGACAAGGTATGAAAAACAATCATATTGAATATTGATGATAACACAGATTTACATTAACTAATTAATTTTTCGTTGCAGAAAGTAAGATTCTAAAACATGCTATCATGTTTTTTTTATTTATTTTTTTTTTTTACTTTATTTAATTGACAAACCGAAGAAGTTTAAAAAAAAACTGTTGACGGTCCCTATACGGTGTTACAACTTCAGTGATTGTGTGTTTGCTTTAACTTAGCTGCTATCTAACTTTGAATTTTGGTTTTCGATGCTGCCTTTGAGGATGAAGGAAAGGGTAGGATGTAAAGGATTGGAATTGATGGCGGAAAATGGTGGAAGATTTGGGTTAGGATGCGATTAGGAATTTTTAAAGATCCCACACCAGGTTGCACACGGCTGTGAAGACCATTTCCTCTCCTCTCCTCCCAAGAGCCCATAGTAATGACAAGATTTACCGCGCTTGCCGCGCGTTACTTTTGTGGGAATGCAGTTTCTTGGGAGGTCCGTGCAGTTTAATTTGTGTTTTGGTTTGAGAAGCACAGTAGAATCACACCCCTCCCCTAGCCATATTATGTTGATCTTATTTTTTCTGATCTATGAAATCGAATAAAACCATAATGATGCCTTATGAAGCTGTCATAGCCAAATCAACACCAAATCTTGCTATCAAATTTCTATTAGTGCTTTACTTTGGTATTGGTTTGTCATCATATTTATGCTTTGAAATGGAACTTGTTTTGGTAACGGTAAAAATACAACATCATTTGGGTGTTCATTTTGGTTACTTTATGCTATTGATTTAGGCAGCAGAGTCGTCTCGCGATATCCTTTTTTACTGTAGATGACACCATATCCAGATATTTCATTTCTCGGGTGTAAATATTGAACAACATGGTTGTTTTTGCTGCAACATGGTGAGGAGTTCTGTGCATGGTTTCGATTTCCCTTACTCCGACAACGATTTTTGCTTCAGACTACTCCGACAGATGTTTGTTTCGAAAAACTTCTGCGGGTGGAATGTCATCCGCGCAAGTAGCGTTGAGAGTCGCAACGTTTTTAGCGCACCTCTCAAGTAACAATTTAAGCTTTGTTATGATCAGCAAAAATTCGTTAGGCCCTATCCTAGAAACGTCATCATGACCAATTATTGTTGGTCATCAATGTTAGTCTCCAAAACTTTTAAGAAGCTATCATTAAACATGTTAGCAATTTTTGTTTTTTTCGATTCTGTGAGTTCTCGGAGTTTTTTTTTATTTTTTCTAATTCATAATGGTAGATGAATGATGGTTGCATTATTGAGATATGATCTGGTAAAATTAATAGCAAAAAAAAAACAATGTTTTAACCATATGTTGAGCCCCTTTTCCACTGTCAGTAAAGATTTTAGATAAAATGTGTATGAAATAGTATTTCAAAAAAATGCGCCTCGTCAAATCTTATGTTTAATCATGATGGAATTGATGAAAACTAGGCCTGAAAAATAATTTCAAATACTTGCATTGTGAATCCATCAACATGTCGTAATTTTGTGCCCTTCGATTTTGCAACCAACATGGCGTTAGTCAATTCAATGCTTAATAGCTTTTTTATGGTCAGATAAATGGCTGATTAGTTTTATAATGAACTAAATTAGTTTTATAATTATGAGAGCCATATAAAAAGCTAAAATTTGACGTTTCTCTCGCAAGCCAACCAATTACACGCTGAGGATGAGTTCCTCATTTCTGAGTTGTTAATCATTGGTACAGTGAATGAGAATAGGCGTTTTGAAAGAAAAGGGATTGGTTGTGAATGACCCGTGGAATAAACCATGAATTGAAGTCAAATTTCGCTATCGGACGCCATAATGAAATCCAAGATTTAAATGCTGTAAATGACAAAAAAACGCATTCAACCACCACTATATGGGTGTTGGGTGAAAGGGAGTGAAGTAGATTTTTTTTTCTTTCCGACGCCATATTGAAATCCAAGATGGCGGCTTCCCCTGAACTTTAAAATGCTGTTAATCAGTGAAAATCGTAAGTAAGCCCAACAATATAGGTATTTGTTTTTTTTTCTTTGTTTCGATTATAGTCGTCGACTTGCCAACTGAGCTATATCACAAGCCCCGATATATTTGGTGAAAGGGCTAAGCTAGAAGAAGTCGAATTTCGCGATCGGACGTCATATTGAAATCCATGATGGCGGCTTTCACTGGACTTTAAAATGCTGTTAATCAATGAAAACAATATGGGTAAAGGTTGAAAATGAACAACGAGTAGAAGACAAATTTCGCTAATAGGCGTCATCTTGAAATCCAAGATGGCGGCTTCCACTGAACATTAAAGTGATTTTAATCACTGAAAATCACTTGAAATTCCCACAATATGGCCATTGGGTAAAATGGCTTGATCAGTGTTAGTCGAATTTCTCTAAAGGACGCCATCTTCATATCCAAAATGGAGACTTTCGCTGAACCAACTTAGAATGCTGTTCAACACTGAAAGTCGCATGAAACTCCCACAATTTAAGTATTGGGTGAAAGAGCTCAACGAATAGAAGTCGAAGTTTGTTATCAAACGTCATCTTGAAATCCAAGATGGCGGCTTCCACTGAAATTTAAAATGATTTTAACCACTGAAAACCACATGAAACCTCCACATTATGGGTATAGAGTGAAAGGATTAAACTAGAAGAAGTTGGATTCCGCTATCTGACGCCAGCATCAATCCAATATGGCGGTTTTTTCTTGGGAAATTTCGGCCTGTAGTCTATTTTAGAGCGAAAATCACACTTTTTGGTCCCTGAAGAAGATCCAAAACGGATTGAAATGGATACATAACTCAAAAATCGTTTTCGCTCTAAAAAAGACTGCAAGCCGGAATTTCCACGGAAAAACACAACAATCAGTCGATTCTCAATCATAAAAAGATGGCGGCTTTCGCTTTTTTAAAGCGTTAAATTACTGAAAATCTCCTGAAACATCCACTGTTTTATCCAGGCTATGCGGATAGGAAATGAAACACTACTTTTCTGTGGGACGTCCGAAACTAAAAAAGAAATTTTATTTCGTATTCACAATCCATTTCAACTTTTCCCGTGAATTTAAACAATATAAAACAAAGACAATAAAAACAAAAAAATTGGCATCATTCAAGCGGGGGTTGAAAAGTTCAGCTGGACACTATACCTTTAGGCGTTTAAGTGGCGCATCAGGGTGACCAATAGTGATGAGATCGATCATCCACTATACGGGGTATTGGGTGAAAGGCCGATGCCAACTTTAAAACCAAGATGGCTTAGCTTTGCCATTCTAGAGTAAACGGACGCAACATAATTTTCTTCAGTTCAGAAAATCAAACCAAACCAAAAACTACTATAATACAAATTAACAGCATCTTGTCAGTTTGCAACAAAGTTGAGATTTAGAAATCAGTTAATGTTCTTCATAAAAGTTTGATATAGCATTTGGAAGCCTGGAGAAATTTTCTTCGCTGGCAAAGAAAATTTATGATTTTCTGATTTAATCGGATTAAAACTGAGCATTTTTTTAACCGTCAAATGAAGTCCTCACTTTTTAGATTATGAAAATGAGTTTGTTTTTCTTAAATTGAATTTTTCAAAAATAAATTTGCTTTACCACCGTTCTGATAAAATATGAACATCAGATGATGATTTTAATAATGCTTTGAATACTGATAATAATTGTTTTGTGCATTAAAATTTCTTCCTTAAATCATTTTGTTTTTAAATTTTTCAAATATTGAATTCCATCTCTCAATGTTCCTTTTCAAATCCATGAAAAAATAGAGTTCTTCGTTCTAGTTTTGAACATGAGTTAATGTGAACAAAACTTTCAAGTTTGTTTAAAAAATATTTAGTAAACCGGGAGCTGAGTGCTGGTCTAATTTAAGAATTTCATATATAATATGATTATTTTTTGGTATTTAATCGAAGGATTTTAGAATTTCAAATATAATATGATTATTTATAGGTATTTAATCGAAGGAGAAACTTTATTTGGTAAAGAAGAATTTCTTCAATAAACTTTAATATATCTTCTAACAACTTTTACATTTTTTTTATTCTCAAACCTATTCCTAATTCTGCAATTATTTTTAAAACGTCATGGCTGTTCTAAAAGTTGATTTTGATTTCAAAGTCTTTATCAGAATTTTGGTTTTGGTTTGTTCTATGAAGTGATGACCAAAATAACGTCAAAAAAACTTAAATTTGAGTTAAAAAAAATCGATTCGTTGAAAAATGAAAAACAGCTATGCAAAGCAAAAGTTAGATGTTTATCATTATGTAGGATTTATTAATGTTATGAAATATCCGAGATAGCTATCAAAACTTTCATTGGACTCCAGCATATTTCTACAAAATCGGTAGATTCTATTCATGACGATTCCTAAAATTCAAGATACACTGGAAGACAGCAAATCTGTTAAGAATTAAAAGTATTTTAAAAATATTTTTTGACTGTTTGAAATATTTGAAATTGTTTTGAATTGTTGAATTGGTTAACATTTTCGGCCAGGAAACCGCCAACAAACTAATATAATGTTTAACATTACAAATTCGCAAGTGAAAACTGAGAATTCATTCAACAAATTAAAATATCTGTTTAGAAAAATCAAATAAATTATATTCCAAATCACTAATTGTTTAAAAATTCAAAAGCTGAATTTGTGATTAGAATTCATAGAAACTTTGACAGAAGGATCAATCTGAATCCATGATATATTTGAGACTCAGAGGTTTAGACATTATTTTTATGATCTCATTAGTTTGGAGAAAAAACAACTTGGAAGGGTTACGATTTTAAACAGAATTGAGAATTGAAACTTGAATTTTCGATATAAAAAAATATAATTCTTGAAACCCTTTTTTTAATTTTTATAAGAAATCAAAATGAGAACTAGAGAGCTGATTCGGAATGATTGTTATGAAAAAAATTTGAAAGAATTTTATAACCACATTTTATAGACCACATCTCGCGACCGATTGTTAAATTTTGTCAAATTTTGACTGATTTTTTTCAATCCATAAAATGAGTATTTATGAATTAAAATTTGTTGGTTTATTTATTCTAAGGCCCGGAAAGTATTTATTGATTTAAAATGATAGTTTTATGCGCATAACAACAAAAACAATTAAGCCTTTTTGTAGAATTAGAAGAAAAAAGTTTTGTGACAAACCCTCGTATAGTTTTTTTTATATTAATTTTCATCTTGTAGTATGCATTTTTATGATATAAAATTTCCAATGCTTTTTTTAAATATTTCAACAGAACACATCGAAAGTCTATTTTTATCTGGGAAAAGGTGTTAGGAAAAAATTACATCAAAATTTAAAATGATAAATTTTATCAGGTCACAACGGTAAATCGCCAAAATTTCAACGTTATTAAGCTGTACCCGTTATGAAAATGTATTGATTTAGAAGAAAGAAAATCGCTTCCGTTTGCCAATAAAACAACGAAAATCTGTGGAGTTGTGAAAAAGGATAATACAACTGAGTTAACATCAGGATGCAATGATCTTAGCGATCACCATCATTTGTAGTAAGGATAAAATGAATTGCGGTTCTTTGAAACTTGGACATTTCCTTAATTTGCAATTTTTGGCTCTTCAGTCTCAAAAGGTTGCCGACCGCTGGTTTAGCCTTTTCACCTAGTACCCATATAGTTACGGTTTTATGCAATTTTTTGTCATTTACAGCAGGAGATTTTTTTTATTATCTGACAATTTGCGCCGGGGGTCTTCAGATTTTCCCTAAAATTGAAAATTTGGTTCATTTTTGCGACTGAAAATCACATGTATTTTTTCAGATTTTTAACATTTTTATTTTTTGAGTTAGCCTCGGTTAGATTTTTTTGTCAATAAAAAATAACCACTTTTCAAAGCTACATAACTCTGTTATTTTTCAACGGAAATTATAAAATAGTACATCAAAATGCATTGAAATTTTATCAGCTTTCCAAATAAAATAGCTGGAAAAAAATAAATAAAGACCTTCAACATGAAAAGTCGTAAATAAACTTTTAATGGTGTCTAAAAGTACCGGCTGCACCACCGAATATTTTGCAAAAAATACCATTGAATAGCTCAATTTATGATGCAACTTTCATCTGAAGACACCATAGTGGGCCATCAACTCCTTAAAGAGTTATGAAAGAAATAATGACGATAAATCTCTTTTTTTTTGCGATGAAAACAAACAATGGTCGAACAACTGCACACACATATGAAGGTAGCGCGCACTTCTAACAACATGGAAACAAAAGAACTTACCAAAGCAGGTACAAAGCACTACTTTTTCGTGCTTTGTAGAGTATTTGCAGCATAACTGATTAAAATTTTAACCAAAATTCTGAGTATCGTATTGTTTATGTGATATATCTAATAATGGAAATGTTGCTTTTACAACTTGGTCATATGCTAAATAACTTATTAACTTTTCGATCAAAGATCATTGTGAAGCATAATCAATGCCAATAGTAGAAGGTTCAGTCCCTGTGTTTGGGATTATAAAAACGTGATTAAAAAAAATGAAATATAGACGTGCTTTACATAGTTTTTATATCGGGAGCTGAGCACTGGACACCAAAATCCTTTCCCATTGATCATTAACAAAGAGTGTGGCACAAAACGTAGAAATAATCGAAGAGCTCAGTATGGCCAGCCCAGGCTGTAAACAGTATCATTCCCATTGTAGGTAATATGACATTGAAAATATGATACTTTTACCGTATTCGTTTTCTCCATTCGCCCAGTTTTGAGGTTTACCATACTAGAACGAACATAATTTGTCGTCAGTGTTTTGTTACCTCGATCAAACGAATCTTCAGTGTTCCACCGTCCATTTTAAATCAAATCTGGGAAATTACGGATGCAAAACTGAGTGCATAAACTTCTAAAAATGACAGCAAAATTTGCAAAACTTGTTGTGACCTGGTGCAAAACTGGGTATAAACGAATACGTTATTAGATTTTTGGATATGACATGAAGTCAGTTTAGCTGCAACACTCTACCGCCCCTACTTTCATAACAGTCCCATATGCAAAAACAAGCAAGCGAGAAAATCAGCTTTTCCTGTTTTGGAATACATTCTTAAATTGTGATCACCACTTTCGGCATAAACGAAAATCGTTTCTAGGTTGTCATAATAAATCGTAAGACCTGAAATTTTCGAAATTAAGTTATTAATAAGGTCGTGAGCACCATTTTTATTCATTATGGAACTGTTAATCGACCATATTTGAAACCTTTTTCATATCTACTCGCATAACAGTCCCATACAGAATATTTTTTTCTCACCAAGCTACTTTCTAAGACTTAAATTTGATCATTTTTGAACTTCTAAATGCAATTGTCAGAAAAAGAAACGTACAAAATATCGTAAATTCCACATTGTAAGTTGAATCTTTTTACGATTTTTGATTGCATCCGATAGTTTTTCGCTCAGGAAGTCATTCCTAAGGAAGCCAGACCTGCCTTCGAAAACTCGTGTGCATCATTCGACATCAAGTGAGTTAAATTTGTTTCAAATGATTCAAAGCAATAAATCAAAGACTATTTCGCCCAAAGAAGCACTGAAAAGTAACCAAATCCGTGGTATTTCATGGAACTGTAATTCGGGTATATTTCATATAGGACAGCCACAAATTGATATTTTTCTCGAAATTTATAGAACATAACCTCTTTTTTTAGTGTTTTATTTTGAATCCCCCCTGTTGACCTAAAATGACGAAAATTCATATGGGACTGTTATGCGAGTAGGGGCAGTCTACAAAGCACAAAAAATAGTGTTTTTTACCTGCTTTGAAAAGTTCTTTTGTTTCCATGTTGTTAGAAGTACGCGCTCACTCCATAGGTTAGTGCAATTGTTCGACCATTGTTTGTTTTCGATGCAAAAAAAGATATTTGTTGCCATTATTTCTTTCATAACTCTTCAAGGAGTTGATGGCCCATTTTGGTGTCTTCAGATGAAAGTTGCATCATAAATTGAGCTATTCAATGGTATTTTTTGCAAAATATTCGGTGGTGCAGCCGGTACTTTTAGACGCCATTTAAAGTTTATTTACAACTTTTCATGTTGAAGGTCTTTATTTATTTTTTTCCAGCTATTTGATTTGGAAAACTGATAAAATTTCAATGCATTTTGATGTACTATTTTATAATTTCCGTTGAGAAATAACAGAGTTGTGTAGCTTTGAAAAATGGTTATTTTTTATTGACAAAAAAATCTAACCGAAGCTAACTCAAAAAATAAGAATGTTAGAAATCTGAAAAAAACACGTGATTTTCAGTCGCAAAAATGAACCAAATTTTCAATTTTGGGGATAATCTGAAGACCCCCGGCGCAAACCCGTCAGATAATAAAAAAAATCCCCCAGCATTTAAGTTCCGCGAAAGCCGCCATCTAACGAAAATCGACTTCTACTGGTTGATTTTTTTCAACCTATACCCATATTGTAAGGGCGATTTTCAGTCATTTAAAGTATTTTCAAGTTAAGTTATAGCCGCCATCTTGGATTTTCAGATGGCGACGGACAGCGAAGTTCGACTTCCACTCTTTCATCACTTTCACCTAATAACCATATTGTGAAGGTTTCATGATATTTTCAGTAAATTACAGCTTTGGAAATAAAAGCGAACGCCGCCATCTTAGATTAATGATGGCGTCATGCAAAAAAAAATCCTACTATTTTGGCCCTTTCTCTCAATACTCATATTGTAATTTGAAGTTTTCATTGATTTTAATATATTTTTTTAAAATTTGAAATCAAAACCAATACACAAAACTTATCAAAAATGTGTAAAAATGGGAATTTCAATTCAAATACGTGCTATCTAATCTGAGCGTGTCCTGTTTTGACATCTTGATCGGAAGCTATCACTTAGATTTACGGCGGTTTAATCAAGCACTGAGTGCTATTATAGAAAATGCAAAAGAAAGCTTGGAGCAAACTTCTAAGTTTGTGTTTTTTACTATAGTTTAAACAGAGCTCTTTCAAAAGAACTTTTACAGTATGTTCAATAAAAGTTTTATTAGCGTTTTCAAAACCATCTGTGAACATATGTTCGATTCAAGAATATAAGCATTTTTCACGACCATAATTAAACCGTCACAAAAAAAAGTCTTAATAAAACCACAATAAAACATCCTAATGCTAGTTAGCTTAATCTGTGTTACTTGGGAAACTACATAATTGTTATCAAGCAATTTTAAAGTTTCATTGATTTTGCAAATAACGTCAAAACATTCTGGCAAAATCCAAGCAATCAGGCAACCTTAGTTAGTAATGTAATTGAGAATTCGATATTGGAGACTGAAGATTGTACCCAAAATTCATACACCAACTTTTTCGGTGATAATGATATCGTTTTTTCCAGTGCAGTCTTTATATTTTTATCAACAAGTGAGAAAATTTTTAAAAACTGTTATAAAATTTGGACCTGAGATAAGATTTCAAAGTTTTGACGTTAGTTCTGAGTCGAGATTGTTACTCTTGATTCATTTCAGCCGTTCTTAAATATTGAATCAAGAATTTAAAATTAAGAGTGTAGAAAAGAACATTTTGCATGACTTTATTGGACCCTCATAGAGGGGAGGGGGGTTAACCCCCAAACCTCCCTTCCCTTCCGTTCCTACGGCCAGATTTCGACCAGATTTCAACTCTTACAGATAATATTATCAAACATTCATTAGTTTTTTTCTATTGTAAACCACGAGACTAATCAAGGGTAATTGTTGAGCGTTCCCGGAATTATTTTAACCAAGCATGACTAGTTTTTTTTTTCAAATCAACTTTATTTTTCAAATTACAAATAGATTTTACTTTTGTTGTTTTTGCTTAAGGTTAATTATAGTTCCATTACAAATAGCTTAGAAGAAATTCAAATGATTTCTGAAATGATTTCTAAAATGCTTTTCAAACAAGTGCTTGGAGTTCAGAAGATGAAAATTAAGAAATTATGTTTCTGTATTCTAGAACCAGCATTGTTGAAAAAATGGTTTTTCCATGTGTATTTCGAATAGGCGTACCTTAGTGAAAGTAAAGTAAATGTAAAGTTGAATCTTGCCTTTTTTTAAATTAAGGATTCCAAAACCTTACCTACCAATAAAATTTGAGATTTCAAAATAGATTATTTTCAATTCTACATTTCCGGTCAAATAAGCAGTCTGAAACAAGATTATTTTATTTGAATCATTAATCCTGATTTTGAATTTCGAATTCTATCTCCAAAATTTCTAAATGTGATGTTTGAAAAAAAATATTTAGAAATTTAAAATAAGTTTCTTTTTGTCATGATTATAGAGAATTTCAGCTTTTGACTGGCTTGTCTCTGCATTTGAAATTGTATTTTGAACCTAATATCCATCATCGAAAACCCTGAGAAATTTGATCCCAAGTTTTATATAAGAGTTTCAGGAAACTCCAATCTTGGAATGCAAATTATCAAACCATGATTTTGAATGGCTATATTTATTTTAATGTATATAAAGTTTGGATTGAGAAGTGGGATTTTCGTTCTCTTCGTGATTCAAATAACTTTTTCAATCCAAAGAAATTGCACTCTCAACCTGAAAAGATATAAAACATTATTCTTTGGATTTGATATTAAAAATCGATCCAATTTGACTGCTATGGACCCACAATTCGTTTTTTTTAATTCTTTAAAAAATACACTTTGAAACAAATATTTCCAATTTGTCAATCCAAAAAACACAGTTTTTTTTATCAATAACCAACCTAAGAAACGATCTGGCTATTTCTGGTTTTTTGAAAGTTTTTTTTTGAATGTGTGAAAATGATGCAATTTTTATGTAAAAAAGTATATTGTACAACTTGTACGGAAAAATTGTTGCATAATCAACTGTTTTCGGTAGAGATGTACCGAATATACGGTCGGCCGAATATTCGGCGCCGAATACCGCCAAAACCCGTTAAACCGAATATTCGGCTCACCGAATAGTTGAGCTAAGTATTAGGCCGAATATTTAATATTTTAAATATATACAAAAACAGACTTCTCAAATTTTTCAACTAATGTTGGATCAATTATTTATCGTCCAAAGGTAATATTGAAAAACCTTCAAAATCATCAAAAAACTTATGGTTTCGGTTTAACATTTAAGATGTATCCATGTATTCCAGTATTGCTTCATACTTTGATTATCGTTTATTTCAAATTTTCTTGATATTTCCAGGCTTGCCCATATATCAAATAAAGAATTCGAGAAATGTTAAATCTGACCGAAATGGCCAAATGTTTTTTTCAACTTTCCGGAGTTTACCCGGGATTTATTCAGAGTTTCTGGCTAAATCAATTGAAAAAACAAATATCTATTTGAAAATTTTTTTTTAAATTTTCTGTTACAGAATGATTTTTTAGAGTAAATTTATTCGTTATATATGATTTTGAACACTGCTGTTGTAATTCGACGAAAACTATAAATTTCTAGTAATTTTATTTCAATTTCCTCTTATATGTTTTGAAAACAAGGCCTAGCATCTGTTCAGATTTTTAATTTTTTTACAAGTTTTTTCAAAAATCGTTCAACCTGGCCTTGTGGATACGTGTCGTAGAGGAGCATTGTATGCTCAAGGATAAAGTTCATCGTTCTTTTTGGCTACTATTTTGATGACATCTAATTCGATACAAAAAAAAAGCAAATTAAAATAGCTCAACACTTGTTTTGACATGTTTTGTCTCAGATGACAAATCATCCGATGTCTATCCAGCTGATGACGTTTTGAAAATCGAAGAGACCTCTACTTAAAAAAGATCTGATACATCTGGTTGGAAAAAAAAATCAACATAAAAACAGTAGAAATACAAGTATTTCTATTGAAAACTCAATATATTCGCCGAATATTCGTTTGGCCGAATAGTTGAAAAAGTCAATATTCGGTATTCCGGCCGTTCGCCGAATACCACTATTCGGTACATCTCTTATAGTTTCCGAGATTGCAGGACATAAAGAATTTTGTTCCTACACCCTAAACCAGTGTTCTGAGTTTGGTGTCAAAGTACAAGAGGAGAATCGAATTTCTTCAATTTTCATTTTGATTTAGGAGATAATAAGTTTAGAAAAATCCATTGATTTTCCTTCAATGATGCTTATATTTTTGAGAAAATTAATTAAGCGAGTGCACTCAGCTGTTAGTTGTAACAAGCTGGTTTTTCGCAGCCAAAACACCCAGACGAGTTCGTTTTCTTTCCACTTCTGTCTGCACCAGTTGAGGTTCCGTAATAGCTTCCCCGATGTGTCAGAACCGATTGAAACCGTTCACTTAATAAGGATTGATTAATCATTCCGACGCCCGACGATGAATGGAGCTACAGAGCAGCAGCTAGCTGATGCTTCCAGTCAACGAAATTCTCACAAGTGCACTACTTAAATGTACGGGTGGGTATGGCAGAGGAGTCTCAGCTGCTTCCATCCAATCTTTCTTCATTTTGCCTGGCTGATTTCAATCAACAGAGGGTGTGGTAGATTGGAGCTTGTTGAAAGTTTGAAAGTTGAATTTAATCACTTTTCTACACCCTCTTTTCCTCAGTTTTTAGGTTTTCTTACTCTAACTAGTGCAGCCCACGCTTCTGAGGAAAGCGTAAAGTCTCGGTAGGGTACATGGATTAATTTAGGGTTTTCACTTGTCTAAGTGTGTCATTTGCTTATTTGTTAAAATACGACGATAACTGGAGCAGTTCTCCCTTGAAGGAAAACCTACAATTTTCCGCCTGACTTTACACACTCCATTGGAAACTGTCAGCTTGAAGCCGACAATTGAGATGTCTCGGGGAGGAAGATGGCTTGTGACGCCCAAAGATATGGGTGCGGAAATTTTGAGAAACTCCTCCACAGTAGCAAGTTGGCGGAAAAGCTGATAACAGCCGGGCTCGTCACATTTCACGAGAATGGACTCGGATTTGGTTGGTTTGTTGAATGTTTGTTAAGGTTGCATCAGCTGCATCCATCCACCCACAACAACTGGCTAGGGCTTGCTTGCTTGAAGACAAAAACCTCAACGAAAAGCCGCACGTCAGGCCCAGTTTTGTGGCCCATCTCTAGCGATGCGAATGGTTGCAGCAAAATTGGTGATGACAGATTTCTTGTGGCTTTCGTCCCAGAAATGAAGGAGACGACATATGTTTGCTGCTGGATTTGTGGCTTGGTGGTTTTGTTTTATTGCTAGAGACGAAGGTTCTGTTCTGGGTTGGAATGCAACGGATTGCAAATAGAGAACGTTACTAACGAATGAAGACGATTGCGTGCCCAGAAGTTGATATGCAGCCCCTGGGATTTGTAATTAAAGTTTTTGAAGCGTTATTAATCGGAAGCATTGGAGCGCATCTTTTCGAGTCGAGATTAAAGATGAGCCATATTAGTGGGTAAGCTTTAAACAACTAAAAATGTTGTATCTGGATCGACTTTATACTTTTTTAAATACACATTTTACACGTCACTTCAGCCATAAATATGGTTGATTGGGAACTCAGTTAAATCATCGCACTTTAAATTTTTAGCATTTTTTTTATTTTAAATTTATCGTTTCAATTCTTCTTCATTCAATTAAAAAAAAAAAACTCGATTATAAATCGAATACAAAACACAAACTGCAAACTATCCGCCACCCCGATAAATTTGTTTCGAGTTTTTTGGAGCAAAAATTTAATCACATGCAATGACGCGCCCACTTTTACGTTCTAGTTTGATATTTTATCTAATGCCTATCTACGTACCTATACGTTTCGCCTCGGAAAGATAAAAGTCCAGGGTGAAAATTCGTTCTCCGGTCTCCGCGAATGTCCCTCGGTTCGAAAATTTTGCATTCAAAGCCAAAACCACTCGCTTTCGATTTATGCACAAAGCTTCCCCGCCAACCGAAAAAAGAGGGACAACATTTCCGCTTCCGCAGAGCCGATACCGGATGTGAGTTCCTGCAAAGTGCACACGGGGCATCATCAAACGAAATCATTATGTTATCGGTTGTCAGGACTGCGTCGCGGTCCCCCTTTTTCATTCGGGCGCCACTTTCGTACTATACCAACATAGATGAATAATGAGATTTTAATCCCGATTCTATGCCAAACTGAACTAGTTGCTCTGCACCGGAAGTGCTTCTCCGGAAAACCGTTTTCCGTTGAAAAATTTGGAAGCCACTCTAGTGGTTCCGTTGTTATCTCTATCGCTGATTTTGCAATTTGCAAAACTTTCAGTTGCGGCTTTCAACTTTCCTTTATCCAATATAGAAAAAAAAAGTTTGTTAAAAATGACAAAAATTACAATATAAAATAAATTACAAAAATGAGAAAAATGACAAAAATGACAAAATGACAAAAATTACAGAAATTATAAAAATGACGAGTGACAAAAAATGTCAAAATAACGAAAATTATAAAATGTCAAAATTGACACAAATATGAAATGAAAATGACACAAACATTACATTACAAAGATACACAAAAATGACACAAAATTAAACAAAACTGACACAAAAATTGCACAAAAATAACATAAATATGGCTTAAAAATAACGAAAAAAAAAGACACGAAAATAACACATAGAAAAACACAAAAATTATAAAACACAAAACTGGCACATAAATGTCACAAAAATTACACAAAAACGATACAAAAATTGCACAAAAATAACATGAACATTACACAAAATTTACATCAATTACAAGAGTATTTCAACCAACAGACAAAAAAATTACAAGAAAATTACACAAAATAATACAAAAATGACACAAATATAACATTAAAAATCTCACTAAAATAACACAAAAAAGGCACAAAATTGGCATAAAACTGGCAAAAAAACTGTCACAAAAACGACTCAAAAATGATAAAAAAATGGAACAAAAAATGACAAGAATGACAAAAATCACAAAAATGACAAAAATGACAAAAATGACAAAAATGACAAAAATGACAAAAATGACAAAAATGACAAAAATGACAAAAATGACAAAAATGACAAAAATGACAAAAATGACAAAAATGACAAAAATGACAAAAATGACAAAAATGACAAAAATGACAAAAATGACAAAAATGACAAAAATGACAAAAATGACAAAAATGACAAAAATGACAAAAATGACAAAAATGACAAAAATGACAAAAATGACAAAAATGACAAAAATGACAAAAATGACAAAAATGACAAAAATGACAAAAATGACAAAAATGACAAAAATGACAAAAATGACAAAAATGACAAAAATGACAAAAATGACAAAAATGACAAAAATGATAAAAATGACAAAAATGACAAAAATGACAAAAATGACAAAAATGACAAAAATGACAAAAATGACAAAAATGACAAAAATGACAAAAATGACAAAAATGACAAAAATGACAAAAATGACAAAAATGACAAAAATGACAAAAATGACAAAAATGACAAAAATGACAAAAATGACAAAAATGACAAAAATGACAAAAATGACAAAAATGACAAAAATGACAAAAATGACAAAAATGACAAAAATGACAAAAATGACAAAAATGACAAAAATGACAAAAATGACAAAAATGACAAAAATGACAAAAATGACAAAAATGACAAAAATGACAAAAATGACAAAAATGACAAAAATGACAAAAATGACAAAAATGACAAAAATGACAAAAATGACAAAAATGACAAAAATGACAAAAATGACAAAAATGACAAAAATGACAAAAATGACAAAAATGACAAAAATGACAAAAATGACAAAAATGACAAAAATGAGAAAAATGACAAAAATGACAAAAATGACAAAAAATGACAAAAATGACAAAAATGACAAAAATGACAAAAATGACAAAAATGACAAAAATGACAAAAATGACAAAAATGACAAAAATGACAAAAATGACAAAAATGACAAAAATGACAAAAATGACAAAAATGACAAAAATGACAAAAATGACAAAAATGACAAAAATGACAAAAATGACAAAAATGACAAAAATGACAAAAATGACAAAAATGACAAAAATGACAAAAATGACAAAAATGACAAAAATGACAAAAATGACAAAAATGACAAAAATGACAAAAATGACAAAAATGACAAAAATGACAAAAATGACAAAAATGACAAAAATGACAAAAATGACAAAAATGACAAAAATGACAAAAATGACAAAAATGACAAAAATGACAAAAATGCCAAAAATGCCAAAAATGACAAAAATGATAAAAATGACAAAAATGACAAAAATGACAAAAATGACAAAAATGACAAAAATGACAAAAATGACAAAAATGACAAAAATGACAAAAAAGACAAAAATGACAAAAATGACAAAAATGACAAAAATGACAAAAATGACAAAAATGACAAAAATGACAAATATGACAAAAATGACAAAAATGACAAAAATGACAAAAATGACAAAAATGACAAAAATGACAAAAAAGACAAAAATGACAAAAATGACAAAAATGACAAAAATGACAAAAATGACAAAAATGACAAATATGACAAAAATGACAAAAATGACAAAAATGACAAAAATGACAAAAATGACAAAAATGACAAAAATGACAAAAATGACAAAAATGACAAAAATGACAAAAATGACAAAAATGACAAAAATGACAAAAATGACAAAAATGACAAAAATGACAAAAATGACAAAAATGACAAAAATGACAAAAATGACAAAAATGACAAAAATGACAAAAATGACAAAAATGACAAAAATGACAAAAATGACAAAAATGACAAAAATGACAAAAATGACAAAAATGACACAAATGACAAAAATGACAAAAATGACAAAAATGACAAAAATGACAAAAATGACAAAAAATGACAAAAATGACAAAAATGACAAAAATGACAAAAATGACAAAAATGACAAAAATGACAAAAATGACAAAAATGACAAAAATGACAAAAATGACAAAAATGACAAAAATGACAAAAATGACAAAAATGACAAAAATGACAAAAATGACAAAAATGACAAAAATGACAAAAATGACAAAAATGACAAAAATGACAAAAATGACAAAAATGACAAAAATGACAAAAATGGCAAAAATGACAAAAATGACAAAAATGACAAAAATGACAAAAATGACAAAAATGACAAAAATGACAAAAATGACAAAAATGACAAAAATGACAAAAATGACAAAAATGACAAAAATGACAAAAATGACAAAAATGACAAAAATGACAAAAATGACAAAAATGACTCTAAAATGACTCTAAAATGACTTTAAAATGACACCAAAATGACAAAAAAAAATGTTACAAAAATGATAAAGAAAATGACACAAAAATGACAAAAATTACTCAAAAATAACACAAAGTGATTCAAAATGGTGCCAAAGTGAAACAAAAAAAAAACAAAATTGACAAAATAAGCATAAAGAACAAAATGTACAAAATGTACAAAAACAAAAAATATGAAAAAAATAACACAAAAATGACACAAAAAGTGACAAAAAATTGACGCAAGAAATAATACAAAAATGTCACAATAATGGCAAAAAACATGACACAAAAACTGTTACAAAAATTGACACAAAAATGACACAAAACATTACTCAAAAATTACACAAAAAGACACAAATGACACAAAAATTACACAAAAATGACACAAAAAAATGGCACAAAACATGACAATGACACCAAAAATGACTCAAAGAATTAAACAAAAATGACACAAAATGAAAAAAAACTTGACCAAAAAATGGCACAAAAACGACACAAAACTTTCAAAAAAAATGTTATAAAAACACCATATAAATGACTCAAAAAATTACACAAAAATAACACAAACGATGGCACAAAATGGCACAAAGAAGACAAATTATACCAAAATGACAAAAATTATACAACAAATGACACAAAATGATACAAAAATGACACAATTAACGATACAAAAATTGATACGAAAAGTAACACAAAAAATTGCACAAAAAATTAGCCAACCATTTCAAACAAAAATGATTTATAAAAAACGAAAATGGCGCAAAAACGGCACAAGAATGACACAAAAACTACATAAAAATGACTTAAAAATTGACTCGAAAAATGCTTAAAAAAAGGACTCAAAAAATGACACTAAAACTAAAAAAAATGACTCCAAAAATAAATCAAAAAATTACTCAAGAAATAATTTAAAAAATTACTCAAATATTGCTCTAAAATGACACATAAATGGCATAAAATTGATACAAAAAGACACAAAATGATTCAAAAATAACACAAAAATGACATAAAAATAACATTAAAATGACTGCTAAAATGAAACAAAAATGACACACATATGACACAAATGGTACAAAAATGACACAAAAATGACACAAAACTTTATTTATAAATTCATAAATTCAGAAATTCTACATAAAAAATAAATAAAAATATAATTAGTACGTCTCGGTGGTCGAGTGGTTAGCGTGCTAAGACGGTAATCACAGCTCCACTGATGACATGGGTTCGATTCCCATCTCGGTACTGGGTGTTAAATGTTAATCTTAGTTGTCCACGTTTATTTAGTCTGTGAGCCTAAATCGGCTAAGACGGTGTATGTCTTTAATTTAAGTTACACAAAAATGACACAACAATGACGAAAATGACACAAATTACACAAAAGTAATACAAAAATTACATACAAATTACACAACATTTACACAAAACTTACATAAAAATATAACAAATATCACACAAAAATCACACAAAAAAATCTTAAAAATGACACAAAACTGATACAACAGTGACAAAAATGTCAAAAATTACACGAAAATGACAATCAAATGACAAAAAATTACACAAAAATGACACAGAAAAGTGACAAGTGATAAAATGATACAAAAATGACATAAATGACGCTTAAATGGCTCAAAAATGACACTTAAATGGCTCAAAAATAGAACATAAATGACACAAAACTTGAACCAAAATTGAACAGAATTGAAAAAAATTACTCAAAATTATGCAAATTGAAAGAGAATCTATGCAAAAATGACAACCAAATAATACCATTTAGACATTTAAAATATCTCTAAATGGCACTTCAATGATTAAAGTTAGAGGAATAAGAAAAAAGACTTTTTACTGATGTAATTAAAAACATGTAAAAAAAATAATACAAATTCAGGGATAGCCAAAAATTTAAAAAATAATTATATGGAAATAAAATCATAAATATGTCAAAATATCCAAAACACTATCAATACCATAAATGTAATTATAACCACGACGAAAATGAACTAGACGTTAATTTGGCTAAGTTAAGTTTTCTTTTTATTTTTTTTTTAAATGTTGGCTTCTTCAATATATGTGTATCATGTATGTTTTGTTGATTTTTTAATTTTTTTGTATAGGGATTCTTGTTATTTTTGTCATTTTTGTTTTTATATGTTTTTATTATTATTTTTTTTTTGAGTTTATTCAATGGTCAATACTTTGAAGTGGGATAGTATGACTTTCATGTCAGTATTTTTGTTAAAAAAAAAAAGTCGTTAAATTCGGAAGAGCACTACATCAGTTACATAGTTGTTTTAATTTTCTCCGGCATAAACATTAATTCTAGTTGGGTGAAATATAATAATCCAGCAAACGATCCGATTGATGACCTTTGATTAACTTCTCTCTCTTCATCGGCGATCAAAATGTCATTCATCATAATCCGCATGACATTTGGAGGTTACGTTGCACCCGACTGCCGACTGAAATTGCATTTCCAGTTCAATGATCCTCGCTAATTGAAACGAGATGTTTTATGACCTAATTTTGCGGCTGCCAAAATAAAATGCCAAAAAAAACAAAACCGGCCGGTCCCGTTTGGCAGTGGCATTCGAAATATTTGATCCACTGCCAACCGGAATCTCATAAATTCAGCTCAACATCCCAACTCTGTGAAACAGATCGGCCGGCCGGCGGCGCTAAAATAGATAAAACGCTGCTCCAAACCTCAGTCAATTCGTAATGAAATGAATCTCCCAAACAGACACAAATAAATGAGCCCGGTCAACAACTGAATTGTAAAAAAATCGACAACTGAGTTTATAAATCCCGATATAAATAACATACCAATTGACATTCCGCAAATTCAGTGCCGCGGAATCCAAAAATGAACCGAAAATTGTGCAAGTGCATTTCGATTCGATTGCGAGCATTGCGTTTTCCTGCTGGTGATGAAATGGCCAGAGAAATTGGCAATGCCACATGGCAGCTCGGCAACAGATTTAATCACACTTCAGCGCTTCATTTGATTGGATTATCGGCGAGGCGTAAAAAGTTGTGCAACACACGGCTTTTTGTTCGGAAACTGGAGAACTTTGATCAGCAACAGGATAAAAAATAACACCGGCAATTGATATGGCAGGTTAAAAGCACTCTGGTGGCGCCACACTCTGGGAAAAAATTGAACATATCGTTAACTGTTTAATCTGAGCCAATTATAAATTTTAGGAACCAAATTTTAGAATGAATTTGAAATTCAATTAGTGTTTGTAAGTAGTATTTCAACCATAATTATAGTCGAATTAAATAAATTTCAAACATATTCATAGTTGATTATATTGATCAAGTTGTCATAACGCTTCATTCAACTATATTTATAGTTGGTTTTACTGGGGACTTTTGGTAGCCAAGGATCAATCTCAATTTGTTCCAAACGTGGAGAGGTAAATTTTACCGATTTAAAATTGTTTCAACACAGGGTGTTCTTGCTGCGCAAAATGCGAGTAGAGAAAATGTTCTGTTGCTGACGCTATTTTTATTCTTCCTGAATATGTTCAAACCTCAAAACCCCAATATGTTCCAGTTACGAATGAATAAATTTTAAAATGTTCACTAGCCGGAAGAAATCGGAACCCATTGACCTCAATGAAAAATATCAGTCCAATTGCCAAATTAACTCTTTTTCCAATGAACCGTTTGGTAAGTGTTTTGAATGTACTTGATCGATTGTCGAAACTGGTTTTCAGTTTAGTTAATTTATTTAAAACAAATCTGGACAAAACGTTCATTTTCACCCAATTGCAGACTTTTAGAACCAGAGTTCGCAAGTCTTCATAAATATTCAGTCATTCCTCTTTGTTGACCAACTCTCAAGATACAAAAACTGGAAGATGATGATGATCTTGGACTACTTTTGGAGTGCATTTTCTTCTGTTTATTTTATCTTCCACCATCTAGAGTATGATACTTAAACGCAGTGAATTTGTTGCAAACTGTGAACGATTTCGCAAATTGTAAATTTAAATCCAGCAGCTACTGCACCTCAGCAATTCTCAGTTGCATGCTCATTCTTTTTAACTCTTCAAATTTATTTTATTACCATTTTAAATCTTTCGAAGCCCCGAGTTGACCACTTGCTGTTGCTTGCTGCTCCCTTGGCTAAGTGAAGGATTTATATGTGCAGTGCATGTTTCTTGAGCTGCGTAAACGGTCTGGCTGGGTGCAGAATTAAATGCAAGTATTTCAATTAAGATGCAATAAAAAAGTAGAGGTACCTTCGTAGAGACAGTGTTTCACCCTGATGGTGGTGTCGTAAAACAGTGCAAAGCCGTAAAAATGGTAATCATCGGGATTGTTACGAGCGACGACAATGACGACGATTTTGGAGTGGGCTTTCTTGGACCTCCCTGGGAATTCTCTGTGGGTGATTGAACTTTTGAGGGGTTCTCGATGACCCCAAACTGTTAATGGTAATTAATTAAAATTTGTCGCAAAACTTAGTTTGTTCTTAAATTGTCGTTTATGTTGAGGATTCATATACAGATTTCTAATCATGGTTCTAAATTTAAAAAATTCAATTCAACGAGAAGACTGTTCATAAAAATTGTTTCAGCATAGTTATTCTTAGTATTTATTTTTGAGTAGGTACTACTAGCTCATATGTATCATTGCAATAAACAAATCACCAAAAACTAAAACGTACTATTGAACTACATATTTCCTATTTTTTTTTAAATTCAAAATCCATAATAGCAGGTCGGTAAAGCAAACGAATAATCAGAAGACTATCGATAAACCCAGACATATCTAGGTGTAGAAAAAAAGTGAATAACGTTAGTTTTATTGGCTCTCAAATTCTGGTAAAGAAAAAAATCACACATTGTTCCGGAATATTAATAAATATGGCTTATCTCATTTTGGTAAGCGATTTTGGTGAGGGTTAACTTCCCTCACTGATTGTCTGATATAAAACTGTGCTCCCTTTCCATCAACCATCATTTCAATAGTTCGTGATTATATCGTTGGTGGTGATGGCGATACCCAGCAAACATGAAATCGTATCAGAAATGATAACTTAAATCGTTTACAATGGTGTTGCGAATCGCAATTCCAACTGCATAGTGCAGATCGTATAAAATGTCATCTGAAGTCAGTTTAAATCGGATATGTTTGTTAATTCCAAAAATTATCCTGATTTTCAATAAATTCGAACTAATTGGACGAAAGCTTGCATTCTACAAACTTGTATACAATCTACATTGTATAAAATAAAAAATTCAAATTATTTTAAATCGAAAATGTGAGAAAATTTCGCATATAAAAATTGATACATCCAAGGTTGCCAAAAATTATTCTGTGTTTTTGCGAAAAAAATTCTGCCTTTCTGATTTTACCCAGAAATTCTGTGATGGTAACAGCTCAAATGAAGAAATGGGTCTTTTTTACATTTCACTTTCGAAAAATCAGTTGACATTACCAATATTAGCATGATTTTCCAAAAAAAAGGAAGATATCAAAAATGTATGTTGATGAAACATTTATAATCTTGGAAATACGTAGGTACAAAATTTAAGAAATCTTTGAAATCTGAGGAAATGTCCAAAATTCTGTGATCTATAATACAGATTCTGTGATAAAAATTTGCTCAAAATTCTGTTAAATTAAAGATGTTTCTTTGAGTCCGGCAATTTTGGATACAACACCCATCTTCTATAATTTGATTTTCGCTTCTTCAAGTGTTTGAATTTTCAAAAAAATATCAAATTTTCCGATAAAATACCTTTAACTTTGTTTATTTTCCCTCTTCTGGATATTCGGAAAAATCGAAGGGGGGGGGGGGGGGGGGGGGAGGTATGGTGACAAAAGAAGAATGCACCTCAATGCACTTTTTGTGACTTAGTGAATCCCGTTTAGAATATTTTTGTGCTCTAAACATTCAACCTTCTGCTTAAGGATTATGCCTATAATTATACTTGAAAGTTGAGCTTTATCATTGGTTAATTTTATTAACTCGAAATATTTACTTTACACAATAACAAAGAATAGAGTCTTTGCTTATTTTTCAATGTTTATTGGAAAAAGCTTGGGTTAGTTGTCCTACTTTGGGCCCTTTAAGCGGTGGGTTCTATAAATCCTTGTTTTTCTCACGGACGGGAGTTTAATATTAAACTATATTGTTTTCAGAAAATCCATTTGCAGTTAGTGATCTTATCTGCAAGTTTCAAGAGGAATTCTCAACAGAGGTTTTGCCGTTATTGAAAGATTTACAAAGATGTGGATGATCAAAATTTCTAACATCTTTTATTAGACCTAGAACTTAAATACCTTAAAAAAACTTATAAAAATGTAATTTTAAATCGAATAGGATCATAAAAAAACACTAAAATTTCTCTAATGAATATCTAAAACACTTACACTCCCAGACAGCACAATAGTTAAAACTTTTCATTGTTTACTTGTAGTTTATTTGAGACAAGCTGTTAGAAAAATAAGAAATGAAAGATTCTAAATTATGCCCCAACTGAACATTCGCACCTTATAAAATTGGTTGGTGTTTGAACAAAATTTCGGTAATGCTAGGTTCAAAAGTGGAACATCAGAAACGAAAGTGTCCTATTTTTGGACCCTTATAAATTAACTATGGTTTCCAATGATTTTATTTCATTTTAGGAAAAATAGGAAGTAAGGACCAGTGATGACGTTTTACCTTTTAACATTGGTTCGGAAGGTTTAAAAACGAGATTTTTCATTATTCACTTTGATTTCTCAAAATGCGTCCCACTTATTGAGCTGTCTGTTTCACTAATAAAAAGAAGGTAAATTTTTTAAACCGCTGAAAATTTTATGAGAATGACTTTTTATAGCATAAAGCGATACGAAAGGATTGTGGAAGAATACGAATTCATTGTTTACATAGGAGTATCTTAATCCTGTACCAGCGAAATGAATAATTTTAAATTTTTGCATTTTAGGACTGAAATAGGCTCTAGGTCTAAAGTAGGGTAACTCATCTTACGAGAGAATTTTTCCCGCGTGCGATAGATATTTGGACATTTCGATAGGTACAGATAAATTAACTATTACATTCTAATCTTTGAAGACTTTGATTTTGAGTGAATACTTTTCAATCGAACACAAAATTATTGCGACACCGAAAATATCATGCCAGTTATATAATAATGTTTAGAAGAAAACCAAAATTTTTGGGTAGTTTTATACATATATTTACTTCAAAAATCAAAAGAAAATTATTCGACGGAGCCTTGAGTGTTAAATTGAACGCGTTTTGCTTGATGCCCTCCATCAAAGTCTTTACAGTGTCATCCGGTACCGGTTTTCCATTTTTTTTCATTTTCTTAACATATCCTTCTCGTCTTTGACTGTCTTCTCGCTTTTCCGAAGTTCCCGCTTCATTATTGCCCAATACTGCTCCACCGAGCGTAGCTCTGGACAGCTTGGCGGGTTCATGTCCTTTGGAACAAGATGGACAGAATTGACCTCATACCACTCCAGGACACTTTTAGAATAGTTGCATGATGCTAAATCTGGCCAAAATAGCGGAACTTCGTTGTGTTGCTTCAAGAACGGCAAAAGGCGCTTCTCGATGAACACAAATTTGTAAACAGCTGCCAAACGAGATATTTGGAGGAGAACTTCGCCATTTGATTCTTCTTAAAATTGTCGTCCACATCGAACTGGCTCTAAAGGGTGATACGATCCAAATTTGGTCAGGGCAAAACGCGTGTAAATCGGTGAAATCGTTTATTTAAAAAATCAAATTAAATTTCTTTTTCAAGTATAATAAGTATAAAATTCAGGAAAAATATTCAGTTAGGCTTCGGCTTTTCCAAATCCAAATTGCCGGACCTTACGCTTAACTCCTGCCATCAGATTTTGTACAGCCACCTTGTCCACCTTCTTCGCCGCAGAAAGCCAGTTTGCCTTGAACTGCTGCTCGTCCTTAGCAGTTTTTTTGTCTTCTTTAGGTTCCGCTTGACAATAGCCCAGTATTTCTCAATTGGGCGGAGCTCTGGCGTATTGGGAGGGTTCTTGTCCTTGGGAACCACCTGCACGTTGTTGGCGGCGTACCACTCCATGGCCTTTTTACCGTAATGGCAAGATGCCAAATCCGGCCAAAACAGTACAGAACAACCGTGTTTCTTCAGGAAAGGCAGCAGACGTTTATTCAAACACTCTTTCACGTAAATTTCTTAGTTGATAGTCCCGGAAGCTATGAAAAGCTGCTTTTCAAGCCACAGGTGCAGATGGCTTGCCAAACCAGATATTTCTCCGCGAACTTTGACAGTTTCATGTGCTTGAAAATATTTGCTACCTTTCCCCTTCCTTTTGCCGTATAAAACTCCTGTCCCGGAAGCTGCTTGTAGTCGGCTTTGACGTAGGTTTCGTCGTCCATTACCACGCAGTCAAACTTCGTCAGCATCGTCGTGTACAGCCTCCGGGATCACGCTTTGGCGCGTATTTTGTTTATCATCGCGATTTGGAGTCACTACCTTCTTGTAAGTCGATAGTCGGGCTCGTTTTTTGGCTCGATGCACGGTTGTAGACGATACATCCAGCTTATTTGCGGCATCTCGGAGAGAGAGAGGTTAGGATTTCGCTTGAAACTACCGGCAACTTTCTTTGTCGTCTCGGCGGCTTCCGGTTTTCGATTCCCCCCCGATCCACATTTCCTGGCTGTCGACAAACGTTCCCCAAACACTTTAATTACATTTGTAACGGTTGATTTGGCAACTTTTAGCGATTTTGCCAGCTTTGCGTGCGAGTAGCTCGGATTTTCGCGATGCGCGAGCAAAATTTTGATACGCTGCTCTTCTTTCTTGGACGGCATTTTGACAACTCTGAAGAGTGAATTCCAAAATCAAAATAGGAGCAACATTCTACACACACACAAAATGAGGGGTGTTCAGGATTTAAAAATGCAAAATTGAAAGGAATACGTCAAGTTGATATTGACCAAATTTTGACCGTATCACCCTTTACCCTGGGTGACTTGACTATCGTCACGTCACGCGCGGCGCAGAATAAGGGTCATTTTGTTCCTATCATTACAAAACGTAAAAATCGTAATAGATTCGTTAGTGGAATGGTTCACATTTCACATTTCAGATTTCAGTTTTTTAATCCTCATCGTACTTTTATGAAACTCCAAGTGCTTTGTGATTATTTTGTGAAACATCCTTCAAAGCAATAGTAAAATTATTTGAAAATTTCGAAAACGGATAATTTTCAAGAGTAAAAAAATGATCCAGTCCACCGATCAAAAACAAAAACTAATACGCAACAATCGATGGTAATAATTTGATTGCAGTCTTTCTGAAATAATGATTCATAATTGAAGGACGGGATGGTGGTTAAGGACCATGAAAAAAAAACATGTGTCCACATTCTTGAGAAGGTTTCGTCTCTAAAGCATAATGGAGCCGAATTGAAACAAACGATCGCATTGATAGGTAGATCATGATCATTATCATCGTCGACATGGTCTCAGTTGTCTTCAGCAATATCTATACCTACTAGAAGGGGCCCGATCGATGTCTTTCGGTTTTTTGATCGTGAGAAATTTACCTGAACGTGCCGCCGAAGACATGAGGGCGCACCTCACTCACTCTGCGCCATGGGGCATTACGGACGTGTCTGTTTGGGTCATAAATTTTCAACGATGCTCACACATTTTTGATTGGATTGATCACGACGACGACGATCGATGGGACTTGGATCGAAAGGCGAGCAATCGGCGCGCTTTCAAGCGGATAGAGTTGCCAGATAGAGTATCAAAATTACGAATCCAAAACCCAGAGTTGAGAAAACATAATCATTAGTTATAAATTTAAGAAATTTTTTTTGAAACTTCAGAAAGAAGGGCGAAAAATTGGAAACCCTAGACACACGCGTTGCCAATCCCTCCAAGATGATGGATAATCGATTACAGCTCATTGCTCATAGCTCAACAAGCCGCAGAGTCAAAGAGTTTAAGTGGCGGCAGCTAAGATTAATGTAGGACTGGGAAGGTGCAGAGATAGACAGACCTACATATGCCTAGGTCCTCATTGCTTGCGAAAGCAAGCAAGTGCTTTCGAAAAAAAGGCACGTCTATACGTCAATGCAGAAATCTACGGCCTTGCAGCTCAACTTGGCTCGTTTCGGATTTCGCATTGGAAATTATCTTTACGCAGCGATTAAGCCATGATATTATCGAATTGGTGAGACCAACTATGCAATAGGTCGTACAGGTGCTGCGAGCTCTTGATTGCTCACATATCCTCAGCAATAAATGGGTGTAAACAACCATTTAGATGAGGTGATTAGAATTTTCACCGGTTTAGATTGAATTTATGGAGTTTTCAGCGTTTCCAAACCCAAAGGTTAATCCCGTTAACATCAATAAGACATTCACATAAAAACATCATGATAAGTATAATAAATGTAGCTAATTGATAGTAAAAACTTGGAAACTTGGAAGATATAAAAACAAATCCCGATATAAATATTATGCAATGATCGAAAAAGATTGTTTCCCAGGGCGCACCCTCCGACTCGAGTCAAACGTCAATTCTTAACGTCTCAAGTTGACTTTTACATGTTAACACATGTTTCTTGAGGGTGTTCCAGTAAACGGCATGCACGGCAACAGTGATTTGCTCATACCTTTCGATGTAGGTTCGATGTTAGCTAAATTTTGACTAAACGACGTCGCTCGTTGGCACTAATCGGTTATTTATATGCAACCCACCTGTATATTGTCGGTTGAGATTACAATTACACAGGTGAATGAGTAGGAGGTAGGTTATGAGTTGACCCAGATTTGGGTTAGTAATGATTGTGTCGACAATCATACATTTGAAAGCAAATTAGCTAATGGAATGCAATTTTGTGACTAATGCTTAGCGAAACTGTAATTGAACTAAAGTTGACCGATTTTACCCGGAACTGCTCGGATATTTGATACAAACTTTCGGAGAAATCCTCCAGCCTGATTACCTGGATTTGGTTGAAAAAAAAAAAATCCGGATGTTATCCGGATAAATTTGCAAAATCAAACAAAAAACTAAAATTGTAATTTTGTTTTTTCATTTTAAAACGATTTTTTATCCAATTTTATCAAACTAATCATGAACAGTTTTTGGAAGCCTGAAATACGATTTAAACTCTGTAGAAATAGAATCGTGCGAAATGTTTTTTCTTGATTTTGGTTGAATAATTTCTGAATTTCCTCGGAAATGGTCCGGATTACGAGTTAACAATGTTGCGTCTTTTTCATGTTAAAAAAGCTCTGATTTGTCCAGATACTGACAGGAAAAATTCTTGGCAAATGACATGCCAATTGAGCTATATCACAAGCCCCACTTTCTCTTAAAGATGTGAGACTTTTTGTTTCGGTCATAAAATAACCTCTCAATTTGAATAAAACCTGTTTGAAAAAAACTTTTTTCAAAAATCTGTGTTTCAAACTTTATGATTTTCTACTTGTGGAGACTAATTAGCAGTTGAATATTATTGGCTAAAATAATTTATTTACATGGTATTCCGTCTCACGACATAACTTGATGAACATAATTTCTGAGATTCACTCAGTCTATGGTAACTGTTCTCCAATTTCTCAGACAACCCACATTCGCCAGATCACGCTCCACGGTCTAACCACATCGCTCGTCCCGTTGCTACCGGATTCGTAGAAAACACCTGCTTTGCAGGACAGTCGTCCGGCATTCTCGCAACATGTCCCGCCCGGCGTATCCGGCCAGCCTTCACCACCTTCTGGATACTGGGTTCACCGTAGAGTCGCGCGAGCTCGTGGTTCATCCTTCGCCTCCACACTCCGTTCTCATATACGCCGCCAAAGATGGTTCTTAACACTCATAGCTCGAATACTCCGAGTGTACGCAGGTCCTCTTCGAGTAATATCCATGTCTCGTGTCCGTAGAGAACAACCGGTCTAATTACCGTCATGTACAGATTGCACTTCGTGCGAGGGCTAAGTCTTCTCGATCGCAGATGCTTGTGAATTCCATAGTGGGCACGACTTCCGTCGGTCGGTAACATGCCGTCTAGGGCAAAATTAAGTTTCATATATTCTTTTTTCAAATCCTCAAGTCAAAAAGAAATGTGGAAAACTATAAACTCCCTGTCCAATCGGGAAAATGTGAAATACAATAAAATAATACTGAACATAAACGAGAAGACCCCAGCTTGCCTCAACCATTTGTAGTCACCTCAACATAAATTAATACGACAAACATCGACAAATGCTCTATCCGAATCAACTTTTCTAGCTTCAACAGCTGAGCAGGAGGTTTTGCTCAAAATTCATTACTAGGATGCAAAAAAAAGCATAGGAATAGGCGGAATTTCGGCCTTATTTTTGAAAAGGCACCATGTTCTTTTTGCTGATCTTCTGAAAATTGTATTTCACGAAAGTATTACGACCGGTACATTTCCAAATTTTCTGAAAATTGCACGGATCGTCCCGCTACACAAAAGTGAAGAAAAACTGAAAACGTTGTCACTTATAGGCCAGTATCTGTACTTTCAATATCGAGTAAAATATTGGAAAAACTGCTAGTTTGCAGATTAATTGGTTTTCTTCAGTCACATCAACTTCTCTACAGCCATCAATATGGCTTTAGAACAGGGTCTAGTACAGTGACCGCTGCAAGTGAGCTGTCTGACGAAATCTACGATGCGTTTGATATTCAACAGTTTGCGCAGTTCTTTTTCTCGATCTCTAAAAAGCATTCGATACCGTAGACAACGAGCTACCTATCCAACTGTGTCCAATACGTAAGAATAAACTGATTTCATTGAATGATTAATGGCATTTCGGTGAACTATACACTCTAACAGGAAGAATATCAAATGAAAGTAATGAAAATTATAGACGGAGAGATTAGATTAGGAAGCATGAAAGGTGTTGAAAATGAGCCAAGAGCGTGATCTGAGAAACCATTTGCCCCACACCGTATTATTGTCTAGAAGAAGCAAAGTCGATTGTATAGATCAGGGATGAGCAACGCGCGGCCCGCGGGCCGCATGCGGCCCTCGAGATATGTTTGTGCGGCCCGCGAAGCTTATCTCAAATTAAATTTATTTTACGATTTTTTTCTAGGATAGATTGTTAATTAACATAAAAAAACAGTCCCTACAAAACCAAAAGAAATGATATTCCAATAACTTGATATGCACGTCACTTGTTTGCGTTTGTATTTGTCCCATAATAATCCAGATTGCTGACTTTTTTGTAAGATTTAAGCTATTCATTGAGTTCTTTTAAAGGCATAGATGCAATATTATTTATTGAAAAAACGTAATATTCAGTAAGTTAAGTCATTATTTTTCATGTTAAGCTAAGATAATTATGGAGGAAAATATTTTTTTTCATGATCAAAGCTGGAAACAAACAGAGTTTTATAATGAAGACTGGCTTATCGATTATAGATTTCTTATCGACATGAATTATCGAAATTCAGATTTCTCGACAAAAACAACATCTGTAATTCTGGGATTTAATCCAAAAAGTTTGCGATGATTACACAGGGAAATAACTTTTTTGGTGCCTATGTTTCAATAAATGAATTTGTAAGATTTTCGTCCTGAATTCAAAACATTTCACAGATTTCGTCTATCACTTCTAGTTTCGGTGATATGGTGGGTGGGAATTATTAAATGGATCAGTTTACAATCGATCAAATAAACCAATAAACTTACATAAAAATCAAAAGCTGATTGTCAACCAATTTTCTACTTTTCATTCAATCAAGGACCCAAATATTGCCAAGATATTTTTGAATTAGAGATACAACGCTTTCAAAAAATTTATTTCTACAATTTATAGAAATTCCTAAAAATTAGATTAAAACTTCTTCTGATATCAATAAAGAAAGTTATTGAATATAGGATATTAAAATTTTTAACTCATTTAACAACTTTGTTGAAGCCTGCGAAATTATTTGACTTTCGGGTTTAAAAATATAAAAGATTCAACTTAGTTTAATTTATTTTAAAATTTCGTCGAAATTGACGTTTTTTTCAGGTTTGGGGAAAAAATAACAAAAATAAAACTTCCATAACGTTTTTCTCAAAATTCGAAATAACTTGTAGTCTTTGGGAAAGTTTATGATTGAGTCAATAAGTATTAGTATTTTACATTGTTGTCAAAAAAGTACATAAGTTGAATAGCTAATAATAGACTTATTTTTAAAAGGTATCTCGAAAACTTGAGCTAACAAAAAAAAAAATACAAACTGAATTCAGCGCCTCTGAATAAGTCAAAATCAGTTCTAAGATTTTTTGCACCTCGGAAAAATGTGAATGTTTTTGTCTTGTGTTATGTATGATGCAATTTTCAGAAATTTCATAAGCAAATCATGCCAAAATTGGTTAAATTGAGTCATTTTACTTCAAAATTAGCAATCTAAATTACCAAAGTTATAAGATTTTCATGATTCCACCATAGAAAGCTTATCAAAGAGGAATCTAAATTAAATTGATTAAATTTATGAAATCTGTAAGAATTTTCCCGAATGACAAATTTAAACTGTAACTTTGACAAATCTGGTTCAAAATCTGTGAAATTATGATTTTTGCATGATTTTGAAACCTTGCTCAACATCTCAATGCAATGATTTCATTCGGAACTTCAAAATTTAAAAAAAATCACAGTTTATAGAAAAATTAATTGAGGCTTCACGACCAAATTTAAATGAATTGTGAAAAAACTTTTTGAAAATTTAAATGAAAGTGTTGACAAATATACCATTGCACCGGTTCGAACAAAAAGATATTTTCTTAGAAAACGGTTCAAATCTTTTAAAGAACCATAGAAAGATGAAAAATGATCAAGATTGAGTTATGAACTTATTCAATTTCGGCTGTTTTATTTGCCCCAAACTAAAAAAAATATATGCAAGTACATGAATTCGTTTTATTTATCTTTTTCCAGTTCTTTTTTTGTCAAATATGTGTCGTTATAAACAATTACGTAAAGCTCTGCAAACTATTATTGCCTTAATTTTATTTTAATGCGGCCCGCCAAAAGAATATCAAATTAAAAGTGCCCCGTTGCTCCAAAAGGATGCTCACCCCTGGTATAGATCAATGCAAAAGTCAGCCTATCGACTTTGCTAAAGGAAATTTTTCGCTGAACAACTTTGATGAAGACTGTAACTTCGTATCTTATTAGGCAAAAAAGTTATTAACTGTTTAACAGGGGTATGTCTTTTCGCATTGATAAACCATAAAGTTAATTGACATCACTGCATTGTGCTTTTCGAGGTATTGCATGCACGCTAAGAAATTTTTACATACTGAAACCGTAAAAAGTACATACTTTGAAGTTCGTTTCATTCTACGTGCCGGTGAGTTTCGGAGACTCGGTGAATTTTACATACTTTCCCAGTTCTTTCTGTTTTTGAAGTTCCTCTCCGTTGAAACAACTACAAAGTATGTAAAATTGGGGATGACGGCGTTGTGCTTCTCACTCGCACCAACAGAAAATCAGTCTGTATTTTGCATCCTACTTGCACGCACACAACATTTCCAAAACTGCCGGTTAAGTCTTTCCGAAAACATCAAAATTTCTTCGCTCCTCTCGGTAAGTTTGAAAACATTTATTTCTGCTGTATGTTTTATTCAATTTTTGTCCATAATTTTAGGGAAGTTGTTGGTTTCCTCTAGGTCCCGAAGCGACATGCCGATTCCACCATAGTCCCGGCAGCAACCAAGCAAACCAAAAAGCATGGGTAATATTTCTTTTTTTTTTTTAATTTTAGCAATTTTTTGACCATTTCTTTCTTATATAGGATTTAAAACCTCACCGGCCACTTTCGGGTCCCCTGGACACCCAGCCCCAGAATCAGCAGCCCAATAACCAGCCCAAGCTAACCGATGTCCCGAAGTGTTCAATACTATAACGGTGGTTTCTGGTTTACCCATCATGCTATGGCTACTTCAAAATTATACCCAGCGAAGAACTTCTCGGGTGAGCCAACGGAGCCAGTTTGCTTTAATTTTATGGTTTATAGACAATAAATTAGCATAATAAAAAAAAATGATTTAGTTCAAAAGAAAATGTCCCTGCTTCTAAATGAATTCAGAAATGATCCTAATTTATGTGATTTTAACATACTTTTCAGTTCAAAGAGCCCTACGATCTTTTGCATACTTTCTACATACTCGTCCGTACCAGCCTTACTACATAATTTTTCGTATCATTCTTTTTACATACTAGTGGCTTCCTGCACTTACGGGTTGTTTTGACTTCTTTTTACATACTTTTGTGTAAGATTTTTTAAGGGTGTGGCTACTTTTCATGCAATAAAGTGCGAGGCTCCAGCAGTGATGTCAATTGAATTTATCGTTTATCAATGCGAAAAGACATACCCCTGTTAAACGGCTAATAACTTTTTTGCCTAACAAAATACGAAGTAACGGTCTCCAACAAAGTTGTTTAGAGGAAAATTTCCTTTAGGAATTTTATAAATTGGCTCAAAAATCATCAGCTGGCTCGGTTCCACAGAAGAAACAAAAATTATGTTGATTTCTCTGTACAAAAAATCCAATTAACCCATACAAACTTTAAAGTTTAAATTTACTCAAAAATCATGGATGAGTTTTGGACCAAAACGAAGCTTTTAAGGCCCCAGGGTTTGAGAAATTCAAAAATGACCCCAAATCGACTCAGTCTAAGGTACACGTTAATGGGATATTTTGCCGAAAACTTGAAGAGCGCCGAGTTTTGACCATTGACGTCGATAACTATAATTATCTGGGCCTAACTTTTGATACCAAACTATCTTGGCACCCCAACATTAACCAAATAAAAAACGATATCAGCGCTGCCTGTGGCCTGTTATGGAAAGTATCAAAGTTTGTCCCTACGAAGCAGTTAGAAGCATTCGTTCAATCCAGATCGAATTAAATGGTAGCGATATATGGAAGTGCCACGAAAACAAAATTAAAGTCGCTTCAAGCCACTCAAAATCGATGCTTGAAGACAGTCCAAAAAAACCACTATTGTATCCAACAATAAGTCTTTACACAGAAGCCGCGAAATATATAATGCCAGCATTGAGAGAACTACAATACCTTATTCAAATCCACAATAAATTGACCAACCCGTCAACCCACCTCAACAAAACACTACAAATCCGAAACCACCGATACAATCTGCGAAGAAACCAAATGCTGGAAGTTTGATGTCCAAAGTCGAACCTGACTAAAGCATTTTACAATTGCTTCTCCAAGTCGAAGTACAATCAGCTGCCAAACAATTAGAGAGAAGAAGTGAATCTTATCCAATTTATAAATATGTGCAAACAACATATCCGTAAAAAAATCTCTAATTATTAACTTAATCTGAAAAACCATCCGCCAATGCGTCCATAACTGATCAGTGATCCTAGTGTACCTCCTTCAAAGAGATTTAATCTCGCTGGAGGTACCATCAGCTTTCAGTCCTCATCATATTGTAACTTCATTTGCATTGCGTAAAAAACGAAATATTCAAGAAAAACTCAAGAAATATTCAAAAAATTCTCCGAACAAATGTTCGCGTTTTCTTATACCAAATTTCAAACAAAAAAACGGGTACCTAAATCTCATTTTATTAATCTGCAAAAACTCTGTCGTTCGTTTCGGCCAAAAAAGAAACTACAGGGATTTTTAAGTTCGGAAAAGTCGCAAAACGACACAACACAAAATTCATAAGAAAATGTATAAGGACTTTTTGGTGTTCATGAATGTTCAGTTAGTGAATTTTCGATGTCGATCACAATTTTCTTAACAAAATAATGTAAGTTTTGTTTACCCATATGTTTGAGATATGTAAATAGATTGTAAAGCTTAAAGATAATATCAATCACAACATCATTCCAGTGATCGAATAAAAAAAGTTGAATTCGAATGCTCTTCAAGAAACACGAAACTAAGCCAATAGTTAAAAATAAGAGCATCCAAAATGGTCACGAACAGCTGATTCGAAAGAAAGAAAGTAATATCCACCCATAAGCTGTCGCTTACTTTCACTGTTGCTTGCATCCTCTCTTTTGTTGTTGTGTAATTTGAGCGTTGAAGAGATTTTTGAATATCTGATTTCCCAGTTAAGTATGGTTTGGTGGATGATTTGAAATAGATCCTCATAACCTAAGCTCGTCTTTAAGGTAGGTAACACGAATCCAATTCTCTCACCTCGCTCGGTTGTCACTCAACCCGATTGGGACAAGCCATTTGTGGCGACTTGCATTGAATTTCAAATAATGGATGAATTCCTGCAGCTTCTTTTCATCTGCGAAGTTGCTGCCGAGAGCTAAATTCTATTTAACAAAAGCTCTCCATTTGAATGGACTCGAACGACAATTACCGAACGACCGAAGAAAACACCGAGCGATCTTTGTGTCTCATTTTTGAGCCGAGAGTAGTCCCCCTGTTAGGTCATCGAACTTTGGGCATATTAGTTGTTGGGGCCCACCACCTGTCTTCACACCTTTCAATGGGGACCCATCAATCGACATTCAGAGATGCTGATGCTGCGGGGGATACTGCTCTTTCGTGACAAGACAAGACACATCCATCACTGTCAGCTGACACGCTAAGACTTATTTAACTACTTACGAACGCTCTGTTTTGTTCTGGATGCTTCCAGACACAAATACACACACACTGGCTTGATGAGAGGAATCTTTCAGCAAACAAGCTCCTAGAAGTTGAGGAGGACACTTTATTCTGATGAGGACGCATAACTTCGGAAGAATGGGAAAAGCTTCACGGAACAGAAGAAGGAATTTGTTTCGCCACCTTCGAAGCTTCTTTGGGTCCCCCCAACCTTATAAGAATTTATTGCCAAGGCAGCTTCGTACATACATATGTGCGGGAATAATGAATGTCCAGCCAGCACCTGAAACAGAGATCGCTCAAGGTCGATGGCATTATCGCCATAAATGGGAATCGAATTGCAAAACAGCTTCGTTCTCTTTTTGGGTTGGGATGAAATAAAGTTTTTTTTTCTTTGCTCCAGTGTGTGGGCTTCAACTCGAAACTTTTGGAGTCACATCTTAAAAATAAACAAACACCTGCGAGATTTGTTTTGAGTCATTCCAGATGATGATTGCCGAAAATTGTAGTAATCGTTTAGATAATTGAACAGATTATCAAAGCTAGCAGATATTTATAAACTTGGTGTAATTTGTCGATCGACGAAGGCAGGATTAGGCAACGTTTTCTGAAAAGATCATTAAGTTGGGTAGTCTGAGCTCTCTTGATAAATTTTTCAATTTTGCACTTATTTCAAGGCTCTTAAGTTTGGAACTTTTTATGGAAACTATCAATGAAAAATCTGAAAGTTGTTTGCATTGGATTTCATATCTGAAGATCAGTACAAATGTCTCAAAATGCAAATCAAAGATTTACCTCGTTTCCATATTGTTTTGCATCGAAATGCATGTTATCGAAATGATAAATAATCAAAAGTTGGAGTACTGAAAAAGGTAAACAGTGGAACAAAAATATCATGTGACTTAAGAAACGAAATTGTTACAATTAGTAGGTAAAGCATTTTTTTTTGCAAACGGTAAGATTATCCTGAAATTGCCTCATTTTACGAACAGAGTTGTATGCTTTTAAGACAAGATAAAAAAAAAGTTAAGAGAGAAGACATAAAGCAATTGTGATATAAAACGTAGAGTGGTCTATCGCATACAACATACAACGCAAGATGGCCAAGGACATTAATCCTTTAAAAAAGTCAAAACTCCACCTTCTTAAAGAATCATTATCATGTTTTGTTTTTCAATAGTATTGAAAAAATTTCAGGTTCTGATGAGTTCTTTTTGCGTTACAAATTTCGAATGAGGTTATTAACGAATGGAAAATGCGTTTCGGCACATCAAAAGAATATCTTGAGACACAAGTGTAATTTCAAAGATCGTTTGATGTACTGAAAGGTTTATTATTTCTAGACTCAATTTTAAGCCCCCCTTATTCGCACATTGAAATGAATCCACCCATCATCGTTAGTCTAATATATGTCACCTGAAGCACAAGATACCGTCTCAACTCAAAAAGGAATAGCTTAATTCTAAACCGAAGAACGTTAGCGAGGAAGAACCTGTTCGCCTAAACAGAAACTCTAGCCAGATGATCGACCGTAAAGATGATGCAAAAACCCACGTTCAACTCAAGTCTTTCAGCAAAATTGTCCCTCGGCATCATCAGCAGATCAGATCTAGAACCAGAACCAGAACCAGACCGAGAACAGGATTGCAATCGCATAAATGGCAAATATGTGCTCTATTCATGAACAAAATTCATAAATCATTCACACTTTGCGTACTTCCCAACTTCTCCTTGCCTTCTCGTTCTAATAACTCGTTGTCATCTGTAGAGCGCGCAAATCATAAGTGTTGTTGGTTTTTGTGGCCCAATGGTTATGATGATGATGACGGATTTTTTCTGCTTCTAGTTATTCAACGTTTATTCAAATTATGCCCCAGGAAACAAACTCATTTGCTTCGGTTTCGACAGAATTTGTCATGGTGGATCTGGTTTTAACCGTCCCCTGCCTCGTCCTCTTCAAGTTTCAGTTTTTTAGTGAGTAGGTAGCTAGTCCAAATCTGTTAGAATATCAATCCATCAACGAGGGTATTTAGCATTGGCATTTTCATTACGGTTGTGGTTTTATGAATCCACTTTTTTACGGTCGCCATGCGAAACGACTATCCGCAAATCTCTAACGAAATGGCGAACAAGAGAAAAAACTGATTCCGAAAAATTTCATTCTGAGTACAAACAAAAAGTAACAGCCATTCACAGAAATCACTTTCGATAATTACCCGTTCGAATGGCCATCGTTTGCGATCGGGTTTCCAAGATTTCACAGAGATTATCGGAAGGCAGTTTGGTGCACGGCCAAGTGCGCAGTAATCTTAATTTCGCTAGCTAGTACCTAGTACCAGCACCGTGTCTGGTTTTTATTACTTATTTTTGCACTCGGAACAAGCTATCTACTGTACATTCTAGCCCGGGGATGCCTCGAGCATTAACCAGAAACCGAAATTCATTCCTCAGACGAAGGCAAACCAGACCAGATCAGACCGGAGAGCAGGAACGGCGTAAAATTTATGACTCCGTAATTATTGCAGCATAAATCCGCCACCACAAACAGCAGAATGAATGAAGGTGGTTGGCTGGGTCGGTCTTTCGTGATACTGACTGAGAGCTTCTTTTTATTTTTATTTTTACCAGCATCACTACGAGTTACCATTTAAGGAGGAAACTTAAATCACAGGAAGACTCTAGTAACCTTACTTGAGCGCCCAAGGACTTCTTTGGAACTTGGCTGGGCTCTAGTTAAAGACTTAACAGAAAACGCAATCTATTAGTTAATAAATCATACATTATTTGTGTCCTGGTTAATGTGATTCTTTGAAATTTATACCCTGACACTTCAAATTAGGAAATTTAGACTCTGATTTGACGTTCCCAGAGTAGGTGACAAGAATAAAAAAATAAAGTTAATTTTTATTTAAAAGGTTAAACTCTTGTTTTTGCTGTTGTTTGTTATCCACCATGAGTGCACGGATTTACCAAAGTTTCGGCCAAATTATGTGCTCACATGCATTCATAGATCCCGGACCCCATTGCTTCGTATGAACTGCTGGATGAATGTATTGTATTGATGTAGGTTTGTTTTGGAAGAACCTGGCCAGCTGGCAACTCATTGAACATTCTTATAATATAGTCAGTTATAAGGGGAAACACATTTTACCTGTCGGCCGCTTATGGGACTCGAACCCACAATTTTTCTTGCCGATACCAGGAATCGAGCACATCACGCGTGGCAACCTAAAACCAGACTCGGGCAAGCTTTTCCGCTAGACCATATCACGCTGCCGTTTTAAAGGTTGAACTCTTTGCTTGGAATTAAAATGTCTTGGAGACTGTGTTTTTGCTAACATTCGATTTTGGCAACATCCGATTTTTGCACATGTGCTAAAAAATATTATAATAAAAAAAATTTTCATAGGAATAAGTAAAAAATAGTTTTAAGAAACCGTTCAATTTTGGCAAGACAATATATTCGGGCGTGTTGCCAAAATCGAACAGGATCTGTATTCAAATCATATCAATCATCTCAAGAAAAGGTGCAAATAGATCCTTCATGTAGCATACAGCGCGTGATTTTAAGCCGATTCTAACAGCCCTACGTCAGCTACGGAAGAATCATATTGCAAAGTGGCAAAGTCGTGGCATCTGGAGATTTAAGACAGCTTTCGGAGCATATTCGGCCTCTCATAAGTCCGTCTCATTCACATTTTCGTCGAAATGAGTAAAATTGGCAATGAAAAATAATAAAACGGCCCAACAGGAATTCTACACTTGTGTGATTTTTTTTATCAAAATAATCAACAGATTCTGTCACTGCAGTGGCAATCGAAAGTTTTCCGCTTTATAAGGTTTAATTTTTAGTTATGCTGAACATTATTAGCTGGGCCCTTATGGCTGTGGGACCGACTTGCGATCATATGTGCAATCGGTCAAAATGTGTTTTTTTCAATGTGCTTCAGAACAAAGTACTGAAAACTGAAATACTGAAGTTTTCTCTTGACATTTTCTGTTACAAATAAAATGATTCCAGCGGTAAATTGAAAATTGATGAAAATGCAAATGGGACGGACTTGCCATGAACGGCAGAAATTCATACAAAAAAACAAATTATGTGACGCGAATTCACTCATTCGCGCTGTTGTGACACAGTTGGATTTCAACCGATTTAATCAAATTTTAGTATTTAACAAGATCTTCATTCTTTTTGTTAAAAAATGTCAAAGTTTCCTCGTTAAATTAAAAAGCTATTTTTTTGTGACGCGAATTCACTTATTTGCGACTGTTTTGGTCGCTTTTTAGAACAACTCTATTGAATATAAATTTTGAATTCAATGATTTAGCATCGAGGTTTTTGGTTTGGAAATTAGATGCCGTTTATTCGTTTCAGTTTGTCAAATCCTTACATGCTTACTTAGAACTATAGCAATTATAGTCTTTTCGCTTATCCTAAGTGATTCTCAACTCTGAATCATTCTTTAAATACTATCAGATTCTAGGTTAACCACCCAGAATAAACTTCTAACACTACAGAGAAACTCATAACTTCAAGCTGTGTTTGCTGAGTTAAGCGTGTATGATCATCATCATTGATCATCATCAACTGTCAACCGCAATTGTTCTGAATATGCGAATTCACGCAAATTGAGAGTGCTGAACAGTGCTTCGAATGCCTCGCCCTCGGTAACGTCTTCGTGAACGCATTAGATGGCTGATTCTCAGTTGAGATATGTCGCAAGGAAAGCTGACAGCTTCTTTTGATCTCTCCGATGAACGCGTACTTGACATCCAAGTATTTCTTCCGCTGATGGGTCCTCGCCTCCTGCAGGTACTGGAGGCATGGGGTGTTGTCTCCATCAATGTGAAAGAAGTGCTAACCACAACCAATTCATGTAGGAAGTTTGTTAGCCACAAACCTTTTTTCACCGCATAGCACAGCGTTCCAATCTCAGCTTCGATCGATGAGAAACTGATCGTCTTCTGACGTTTCGTTGACCACGAAATTAAATTCCCGAAGATCATGTATGCAAAGCCCAAAACATCTTCGATCATCGGAATCGCTAGCGAAATATGCGTCCGCATATCCGATGAATATTTCCCGTTTCGCATTTCTGCGGTATACCAACGCCGTATCGGTCGTACTTCGAAGGTATCGCAGAACACGCTTCAGACCTTGCCAGTGCCTATCCGCTGGGCTGGCCTGGTATTTGCTAAGTGCGCTAACTGCTGCACAGATATCTGACCTTGAAGATGACGTCAGATATTGTAGACACGGGCTTAAATTTTGGCCATTCCTTCTAGACGTATCCTGATTGCGAAATCTCGATGATACTCTTGCTGAAATCTCTGAGAGTTTTGACTTCCAGCAGATTTTTCATTTGGAATAACCTTCCAAGTTCGGTTTTTATCCAGATAACCTCTGATAATTTTTTGTCAACAATCAGGATGTCATCCCATACAGGATGAAATTAAGCCAGTGGTTGTATTTGGATGACAATGAATTGATCAACCTTCTCTCGCTCAACGCTTTACTCGGAAGCAAAGGTTGCTTTGAGGCAGCGAAAACGACAAACCGATGATGCATACGCTCTCACATGGCCCGCCTTCAAGAAGCAATATACATTCGAGGCAGCGAATCCAAAAAACCAAACGAATGGCTCTCACTCATCTCCTGTTACATTCTTGAGGGAACCGAATTCAAAAGGCACAGCAAACCTGAGTCTCCTCGTTTGTGCCTGGATCGAATACCCGAGGTTTTTCTGCTATTGCTATTATTGCACAGCAACCGCACGCAGGCAGCTAGTTTTTTCGTTTCTTTTTCCTCCTCCCTCCTTGCTCCATACGTTGCGGGCCTATGCAATGCAATAAGGTTGGTTGTTGTCGTTGTTGCCTCAACCTTTGCGGCGAGGTTGAAGATGTTCTCCTCAACGACTCTTTATGATGAACACCCACTTAGATAGAATGGGTTTTCTGTGACCCGGGGGTAAGCTGACCACTTCCCAAATCTTGTTTTCTTCTGAGGCTACCAGCTCCTCGTTGATGGCGGTCTTCCAGGACTCCCACTTGTCTCGCTGCTTCAGCTCGTAGATGTTTTGAGGTAGCTCCTCATCAACAACAGTGGTTACGTTGGCCACGTACCGTTGGCCACACCCGAAGAAAATTTTCTTCATCGCGGAGTTTGGTGCTGCACTTCTGGTTGGGATGTCCACTCGACTTTGGAATGTCAGCTCTGCATGCAGGAACATTCTTTTCAGCTCCAGTATCGGTTTCGCGCAAAGGTCCGCAATCGGTAGAACGGCCAAAGCCTCTTTAACGTGATTGTAGTCGTTGGGAACCGCAGAGATCAGCGCGTGGACCTTTTCATCCGCCTGGATGTTCGCACCCATGCGCTCAAGCTCCCGAACGATCAGATCGTATTGCTCAAATAATTAACTGAACGATCTGACGTTCTTCCGATGTTTTAGGTGGTGGAGCCTGTCGCGCATCGCTATCCAGGAATAGGTGCCGATGCGCTAGTAGGTCTTCACCAAGATGTCCATGGCCTCTTTCGCATATCGAACCCCGATTATGCGGTTCAGCACGATGTTGTTGACGGCCAGCGCCTCGGAGTCCTCGTTTTTGTGCTTCCGGAGGGCTACCAGGCGCCGTTCCTCTGCTGGCTTCTTCATCTGAATGGCACAGTCGTCTTCCTCGGGGGTTTGCGCCATGGTGTGGGTGAGGCTTTTAACTACTTATCTGCGCTCAATCCTCCACTTCCATGCTGCGAAGGTCTCCTTCCGCCCGTCGAAAAAAAAAAAGTGACGTATGCCACCCGCAGCTCGACTGGTGACGGCACTCCCCGGGCTGGGCAACTGGCGAAGTCGAGAATAACCCTCTCGGAAACCGACGATTCTCGCTGCTGGTTCCTCTGGATGCCTGGTGGACCTCGCTTCATTCTTCGGAATCTGGGGTTGGGGCGTCTTGGCTGACCACCTCGGTTGATTCCTGGATGACCTCTTCGGACCTCTGGGTGACCTCGTGGGACCTCGGGCTGGCTGGAATGTTCCTGGACTCGCTTACCGCAAGTGTTCGAAAAATTTCTAGAGAGTACCCCTCTCAGGCTAACCCCTATTCCTCACTAGACGAGCCTGAGCCTATAACCTGTTGAATTCAGTGGTTGAGTAACAAGGGTTTTGGTTTGGAAATGAGATACCGTTTATTCATTTCAGTTTGTCAAGTCTTCAAAAGCTAACTTAGAGCTATAGCGATCATTATCTTGTCGCGTATCTTAAGTGATTCTCAACTGTGAATCATTCCTTAAATTGTAAAATTGTTAAATTCTCTATTTACTATTGCATGCATTATTTAAAACATTTTTTTTGTTTTCAAATTTCAAAATTTCCAGGCTTTTCATTGAGTTTTCAGCTTTTTTTATCCTGAATTTCGAAATTTTCGGTTCTAAACCCCTATTTTTTCAATTTTTAATTCGCTCAAACTTCTTCTGAGAATGAAGTGACACACTATAATTTGCCGGTCCGATTCCGTTGAGCCATTCCGTTCTGCATCGAACCGAAAACATCCTGTCGTGTCGTGATGCTATATGCTAATTATTAGCATGCACTTTTGCTGCTCAGCTCGGCTCAACTCATCAGTCATCTCAAATTTCCCGCTCAGTTTCGTGTTATTTGTGATGGTACAGTGCAACTACTATACTAACTGGTGGTGTCGGCTTGTTCTTCGCTCAAGTCGTTCATTCGTTCGTCCATCTGTCTGATCTGTCTGTCAGTCAATTCACCCGGAGAATCACGAAAGCATATCGCATCACTAGGCTTTAAGCCATGGAATGGAGCAACGTGTTAAACTGGATAATGAATGGCAGCAACTTTCGCTTTCGTTCCATTCATCTTAAAAGTTTTCTTGGAAGCCACCTCGCAAGCAAGAGTGCGCAATCTTGCAGTTTGGCTGCAAGGTTATTTTTATCATTACACGGTGGGTATTTTTCCAGAATTGCCATCGATTATTTTGATGATGATGGTAATTATGATGTTACTTTTGATGGATTAATTGTTAATTTTTTATATCAAAAACAATTATTTCAAAATTATCCAACAATTTCAAAAACAATCAACTTGATGTTTCGTTATTTGTTCGGTGAAGTTATTTAATTGCTTTCATAGTACACTACAAATCACACAAATTTGCGAACAAGAAAAACAATAAACATTTCACCGTTCCATTCCTCGGAAAGATCTGATGCACTGTGTGGTGCAGCTGTCTTGAGTAAACGAATTAATTAATTTAGCTTTTCTGTCGAGCTGTCTGCTTTTAAGTGAGCAGAGATGCTGGAGCATTCCTGGCCCCAGGGCGACCTTTTGGGTTGTGATGCCTGGTCGAGCCCCCTTGAACTGCTTCTTCTGCTCCTGAGACGATGAAACTTTTACTATCAGCAGAAATAAACAAAATTAAGCCGAACGGGAGACAGAATAAAATCCGAAGTGCAATACAAGCCACGGATAAAGTTTGGTTGTTAATATTCATTTTTTGTTTGACTGACTAAAGGAGTGATCCTGTGAATAAGTTTGGTGTTTTAAGATGCAAATGGAAAAAAACGACGCCTTTGAAAGGAAAAGTTTGGCCTCGAAATGCCTTGAAAATTGAAAAATATAACTGCAAAGTGTCACTTAGGGTATTGAACAATGTTTATATTTTCACTTAGTGTTTTTGAGCATTCGTCCCATTTATGAACTTACAATCTTTTGGGAAGAATTGTTTTAAATTCACGAAAAAAAAAGATCTCTCAAAATTATGAAGGTCAAGTTATATTTATGTTCTACTTTCTCTTTTCAGAAATTTATTGAAGAAAGAATTCAAAGATCAGAATTTGGTCAAATATAGAAATAAAGCTAATCGGTTCAAAATCTTTTTTTCTGTTATTTAGAGCCGATTGTTAATTTCATATTTCCGGCCAACTGTCGCTCAAACTTTAGATCTGTTCCTGTCTGCCATTCGAAAAAAAAAATTCGTGATCTCCGTATTTCAACTTCAATTTTTATGAAACTCTGATTACAGATTAAAATTTAGAATAATAAACCAAAAAAGTACGTTTTTGATTATTTGTTTTAATCCTTTTCAGTCTTTTTAAATTTTTTTTTAGCCGTTCTGAGACTGCTTCGATCTTTTTTGAATTTTTCGTATTTTATCGTTTAACAGGGTGGCCAGCGAACCGGGAAAACCGAAAAAACTGGGAATTTAAAAATAGCACCAGGAAAACCGGGAAATAACCGGGAATTTGACATCAAAACCGAGAAAAACCTTAGGCTGCGGAAATAACTTTTTCTATACAAGTCCAACGTATAGAAAAGGTTGCAGTTAATCAAGAATGAACTTTTTTCAAAACTTGATTAAGATAATAATTGTTTTGTTTTATGAAAATACGAAATGGGAAAAGTTCATTCGTGTTTTAATTCTTAGATGCTCGCTTTTTCCACCGAATGTTAGAAATTAAAGCCAGATTTGTTCGGATTGTAGAATCTTGCTTCAAAATTTCAATTTCAGAATCCAAATTTTGGATTCAGAATTGATACAGAAAAAAAATTGATTTAAAACTCCGGCTCAGTATGATGTTTCAAATTTAGATTTTGAATACAGATTTGATTCAGAACTCAGAATAAAGATGGTCGAATTAAGATCTCTGTGTTAAGACTTCAATCATGCATTCAGAAGTTTGACTGAAAATGCAGATGAATTGTGAAACAAGATTCTGGTGGAAGTTCGAGGCTCAACATTAAATTCCAAAACGTTAACAGCTTGAAATTAGATTTTCAAACTCATTATATGGATTTGATTTATCATACTCATTTTAGATTAGAAATAAAATCAAAACTAAAAAATTAGTTATCTAATCCATAATATAAAGAATAAAAAAACAATAGCCATCCATGCAATAAATATTAATCTAAATTTCTAAATTAGAATCTCAGGATTAGAGATCAAAATTTAAACTCGAAATTTGAAATGGCAGTTAAATTTTGAAATAATAATAACACTGAGGTATAGATCAAAATTTCATTATCAAGTTGGTATTTAAGAATTTCAACTTTTCATGTCCGAGTTGAAAAGTAAAATTCATCAACAGCACAAAATAAGTTTGTTTATTCTTGTTAACATACTGATTTATCAGAATTATTCCAAATTTTCATTCGGACGATTTATATAAATTTGATTTTAGAAATTTTTGAGATTGTTGAACTCCTTTTTCAAATGCATTTGATTTTATAACATTACAAGAGAAATTTAATGAAAACTTAGAAGTTTGACCATGTTTTTAATAGCAAACTTCTTCTTGATAAATCTAAAAAAAAGCTAGTATTACATCTCAAAAAATTATAAATTAAAATCGATAGTTTTCCAGCACTTTTGATGTTGCAGCTTTCATTTTAAGACATCTTATAGGGCTATTCGTTCCTTTTAGAGTTATGGAAGAAATAATGACAATAATTCTATATTTGTTCGTCCAATTCTAACAAATCAAAAATGAATTTCCAAAGAATTCATGAAATTGTTCAAAAAAATACTTTAAACTTATATATCCGCAGTTGAAAAATGAAAATATATAAGCATTTGAAATATTGTTTGATTATTGTTTGAAATGTCTCGAAAAATAATTATTCTTCACCATAATTTTAGAGATTGTAGAAACCTTTGAACCCCAAAATTATTTCTATTGACAATTGTAAGTTTCGGTTCTGTTCTGAATTATAGAACGAAATTTGAAATCTCCCAGAGAATTTGAGATCCAGACCGTCAACTTACATTTACCACATGATATCATTATGTGGTTTTGAAATGATGCAAAGCGAAACTTCAAGATTCCAAGATGACATCCGAAAAATTCAAATTATAAAGAAAAGAAACTTCCGTAAAAAAAATTGCAGAAAGTTGTTGTCAAAGACTAAGACGAAGGTGACAATTATCGTTGAACAAATGGAATGCTGGAAATTTTTTCTTACCCTTTTACATTTCAAAATTTAAATTCTTTAATGTCAGTACAAAGTCCAACAAGTCACACCGCAACTTTTGGAGATGTAAACAATTTTCGAATAACAAAATTAATTCACTGAAAATTTTCAGTGTTCACACACTTTCTCGTTGAAATATCATAAAATGTCTATTTTTTCGGCCAATAAATCTTGAATCATGTAGTTCTAAAATCGTTAAAAAACACAAAGTCTCACAAGGGAAACCTGGAAAAAACAGGGAATCTAAAATGGAAATCCGCTGGCCACCCTGGCTTAAGGTCTTTTAATTGTTTTTCAGGTTTTTTTTTATCATTTTCTGCAGTGTTTTTTTATGTTTATAGGAATTTTGGACTATTTTCCATTCTTTTTTTTTTCAAATTCTTTTTAAATTTTGTTTGGTAATTTTAGTGTTGTCTGGTAGTTTAGAGTTGTTTTTAAGTTTCAAACTAACCATTCACAGTCTTTGGCAGTTCTTTTTTGTGCTTCAAATCTGAATATAAAAAATAACCAGAAGACCATAATGGTTCGAAAAAGACAAAAAAAAATCGAACAATCCAATGCTCAAAAAATTTAAACCATACGAAAACACCAATTAATCATGAAAAAGATTCGAAATGCCAAAGCAGACATAGATATGGTCCAAAACACGGAAACACGCGAAACTTTGAACACATAAATGATAATGAAAAGGCTGAAAACAACCCAAAATTCCTGAATCAACTGGAAAAGTTGTAAAAATTAAAAAAAAAAATGAATTAAATGGAAATGTTTTAATTCGTCCGAAATAGCTGAAAAACTACCCCAAGAAATAACGAAAATCCCTGAAACCTGAAAAGATTTGTTCCTAACAAAAAAAACACCAACAAAATCTGACAATAAAGAACGTAGAAGAACGATCAACGAAAATTTTAAAAGAACGAGTAGAACGAAAGTAGAAATAAAAAAAACCAATAACGACTGAAAAGATAAATAGAACGATTTTTTAAACGACAGAAAAAGTCCAAAAAAATTATTAAAATTCTTTACAGGACCTTCAACGTTTGAAAAGGATTTCCAACGATATAAAATATTTAAAAATAATAAAATGAACGAAAAAGACCTGAACATAATTTAAAAAATATTTGTAGATAATGCAAAAAAACTGGAAAAAAAACTCAAACAGTTCTAAACGATCAAAAATCCTGAAAATGCAAATAAGATTTAATTAGCTGGAAATTATAACAAGACCAAGAATAGAAGGAAATGAACAAAAGACACTGAAAAAAAACTTTTTTTTATTTGCGAAGGACTGGAAAATACTGAAATAGACCTAAATATACATAACTTTCAACGAACGAACCAGGCCGAAAAGGAATGGAAAACACCGAAAGCAGTCGAAAAAGAAAAGAGACTGAACATGATAAGGAAGACCGAAAAAACGACAAATAAAAACTGAAAAAGGCTTAAAACGGGCTTAACGTTTGAAAAAGACATCATTATACTGAAAAATCCTGAAAACCCCTATCAGAACCGTAATATATTTAGAAAGACCAAGAATATATTTTTGAAAAGAACGGAAAAGACTGGGAAATATTTGTATAAGGACGTGAAAAAAACCATATTGATCGAAAACGATTTTGAATTCATTAAAAATAGCTGGAAAAAACCTAATCAAAAAAAAAAAAATTAAGGAATCAATACTGATGTTATGAAATCGTTTGGTACATCTTTGTACCTGAAAATAATCACATTTTCGTAGATGACGGAAAGAATTAAAGAAACATAAGCTATCAAAGAACGAAAGAACATAAGCCGTAAATATCATGAATTTTTCGAAAAAGATACAACGGCTCACCGACAGGACTTGAACCTGCAATCTCCGCTTCAGTACAACGGCGCGTTAGCCAATTCCACCACGGTGAACGTGATGAAACCAGCGAACCCGAGCAATCGAGCTCTGCCGATCAACTGCTGGACCTTCTATCGAAAACACAATGTATATCCCGCATGTGATCTTTCCCGCTATTGATATCTCTTGTTTCTCTAACCCCACCCATCGACTCGGGATTTAAGCCGAGCGAGCACATGGTCGATTGCTTCGGGTTTGCCGCAACTTACGGTCAGATGTAGAAGCGAATCAGTGCTGCTCAAGGTTCCGAGCAGACCAGTTACACAGGGAGGTGTTGCTCTGTTGAAATCAATACTGATGTAGAGCTCGATTGCTCGGGTTCGCCGGTTTCATCACGTTCACCGTGGTGGAATTGGCTAACGCGCCGTTGTACTGAAGCGGAGATTGCAGGTTCAAGTCCTGTCGGTGAGCCGTTGTATCTTTTTCGAAAAATTCATGATATTTACGGCTTATGTTCTTTCGTTCTTTGATAGCTTATGTTTCTTTAATTCTTTCCGTCATCTACGAAAATGTGATTATTTTCAGGTACAAAGATGTACCAAACGATTTCATAACATCAGTATTGATTTCAACAGAGCAACACCTCCCTGTGTAACTGGTCTGCTCGGAACCTTGAGCAGCACTGATTCGCTTCTACATCTGACCGTAAGTTGCGGCAAACCCGAAGCAATCGACCATGTGCTCGCTCGGCTTAAATCCCGAGTCGATGGGTGGGGTTAGAGAAACAAGAGATATCAATAGCGGGAAAGATCACATGCGGGATATACATTGTGTTTTCGATAGAAGGTCCAGCAGTTGATCGGCAGAGCTCGATTGCTCGGGTTCGCCGGTTTCATCACGTTCACCGTGGTGGAATTGGCTAACGCGCCGTTGTACTGAAGCGGAGATTGCAGGTTCAAGTCCTGTCGGTGAGCCGTTGTATCTTTTTCGAAAAATTCATGATATTTACGGCTTATGTTCTTTCGTTCTTTGATAGCTTATGTTTCTTTAATTCTTTCCGTCATCTACGAAAAAAAATTAAGGAAAAAAAACAATTCGAAACTATCGAAATTATCTATAAAAAAAACAAAAAAAGATTGGGCAACAAAGTTAAACAAAAAAATTAAATGACCTAAAAGAAACTGAGATGAACGAAAAATTGAAAAAAAATTCAACAACAATTGACGAATGACAAAAATAATAAAAAAAATCATAAAAGTACTCTGTAAAAGCGTATAAAGATTAAAGGGTTTTGAAAATTTTGCTGAGCCAATCTCGTTTTCTTTTGAATATCCAAATTTCAACTTGAAATATTGATCGAAGAATATAAGTTTTCAATTTTTAAAAATGCACTTTAACTTACCTTTGATTTTTTTGAAAGTTCAATTATCCTGATTCTTTTTTTTTATTTTGATTTTGATTTTAAAATTTGAATTCGTCATTCAGGAAAAAAATGGGTAAATTCTTTTGGTATAGGAAAAGTAAACATATTTTTTTGAAAATGTTTGGATTGATGATATTTGGAATATATTTTTTCTAAAGGACTTCATAAAAGCGAATATATTTTTTAAAGGTTTTGAAAATATAGGAAAAAAAACATTTTTTTTTTGGAAATTTAATTTTTAAATCTGAAAGGACTTTATAACGCGTATATAATATTTGAAATTCTTTTGAAAATATAGCTTTAAAATTACTATTCATAACGACTGATAATTGTTCTTCATTTGATATCTATAACCGATAAACAGCAGACTTCCAATATATGTAGATTGGTAATATGTAAAAAGATATAAATTTTATGGTTTTTTAAGATTTTCCTCACTTCAATTGAAAATCGAAAAGCTTGATCATTGAGACTGAATTTGAAAATTAAAAATTTTATTTTCTATTAATAAATGTTAGTAAAATTGAGGCATTGATTGTTGTTGAAACGCGTTGAAAACCGCTTCAATAAAGAATTCAAACATTCTGGTTCTTATTTCTCAGTTTTGCATGCAGGACACTTGATGTAAAATTTGAATTCGGGTTTCAAGATAAAATTGGGATTAATCATTAGAGGATTAGGAGAGTATAGTAGAATTTAGAGTATAGATTCCTCAATCCAATATACCAATCCAACCCAATGAGCTCCAAACAACAGAAGCATTAGGCAGTACCAAACCAAATGTCTAGTTTTCAAGCTTAAATTTGAACTTAAAAAAACCCTGCGACGACTAAGTAATCACTATATTCAAAAGTAATTAAAATTGAAATCCTACTTGAAAATATTTGAAACCATTTCCTATCTAGTTTATGTTGATTTTCGATTCCTTTCTCAAATTATCATCAGTTCCATCAAAAACATTTTTAAAGTTTATGACGTCTGACTTGAATAACTTTAAAGATGAGAAGGTGATTTGTGAAGCACTATCTTAATACATTATAACCATTAACGGTTGAGAGTCTTTATGCTATTTTTCTAGAATCTTCGTTCAAAGCAAGGTTGCCGGAAAAAATCTGTGTTTTGACGAAAAAAAAAATGTGAACTTATGTGATTTTTTTTATTAAATTCTTTCAAAAGGCATGAAAAATTGCGTCTTTTTTTCATTTAATTAAATAAAATATTAATTACACTACCAATATTATCATATTTTCCCAATCTAAAGTTATAAATCCAAAATTGATATTGAAATAAAAAATTGAATTTAAAAAAAAAAAAAACTTCCAGAATTTTTAACATTCTGTAAATTCTGTTAAAATTTCTAAAAATCTATGTTTTCTGTCACAGATTCTGTGGTGAAAATTTGCTAAAAATTGTGTGAAATTATAGATTTTTCCGTGATTTGGGTATCCTAGGTAAGACACACATTGTTAAACCAAATGGATAGTAATTTGGAAGAAAAAACTCTACAATTTCTACGCATTTTTTTTAAAGGAGCTTCAGATGAGACATGAGAGAGATACGTTTCAACATTCTGCATTAATTAATTTTGCTTAACCCTTCACCAGTCAGTTACAGTTGTCACGTTGAGTTACACTCATTCAAAAATAATTAAGAGAGCCAACTTTTCAAGCCAAGAAGAAGCATCTGCAGAAAGCATGTGCGTGACTGCGTTGTTACCATTTTTAATCATTAATAAATCAAAAAGCCTGGCTTTGCTGGCATCGCTCGAAAGTGAAAGTATCACCTTGAACTCCAAAGGATAAAATAAAACTCGCTGTCAAGACGGATGATGTTTTTTTGTATCTTTTTAACAAGCCCTTGTCCAGTATTTACATTTTTTTTTTTCGCCGAAAAGAATTTTAGGAAAACATTTCAGCAGCTTTCCAACACTTGTTTGTAAATTTTTTGTTTTACTTTTCAACTGCCATGAAATGCATACCTACAATTTATTTAGCATCGCAAACTTTACTTCTACTGTTTCATTTCATCTCTCCAGAGTGGCTTCTGTTTTCAAAAGCTTTCCTCTTTCTACTGTTTTTTCAGTTTCTCCCATCCCAAAATTTAGGTTCAAACCGGACGGAACTTGTTTATGGTATTAATTGCATTCCGTACCAAACTATTCCATAAAATAGATACAAAAATGCTGTGGAAAAAAAATTAACGTCACCTTTTGTTCTGTTTCTCCATTTATTTTGCAGAGATTTACGTCCGACGTCGCTGGAAAAGAGTCAGGAAATATGCCGGCTGCGGATCTACGAGGTGTACGCTTGGGGAGTTCCGCTGGTGATTGCGGGGGTGGCCGCCATTCTGGACAATCTGGCCGATACCGTGTACCTGAGACCGCGCTTCGGGGAACGGACCTGTTGGTTCTATGGTAAGTTTTGAGATTTTAGGGACCCTTGTCTTCGATTCTTTTGAGAATTTTTTTCTGAAAGACCCTACACTATTTGTAAATATTACTATTCCAATTACACTGGTCACCAGGCTTGTTGGACTACATAAAGTGAAGATAATTTTTAAAGTGAAATTGAGCGCTGAATCCGAAAATATTTTTTTTTTAAATCTCAGTAGAACAGTTTTTAAGTCATGCTATAATTTGAAAATTTTTAGAAAAAAGGTACTTATAAGGTGAATAAATTTGCTACCAATCATCTTGCTATGTATCAGCAATAAAAACAAGAGCGGTTCAAAACTACGATCTGCTTTATTTGAAAGTAAACTTTGGAATGAGGAAATTTGAGCACTGCCCGCTTTATTTATACTCTGTAGTACTCGGGCCGCTCTCTCGCGTTATCGGTGAATATGCCATTTTCCTCGTTCGTCACTTCGGTCGTTCTCGCTGGTTCGCGTGCTGTAGTCAATACACTACAACTACTCCCTCTCCAAGTAACGAAGCGTGTTCATGATACGGTTGTATCCGGTCACGTAGGTTCCATCGGGACGATGATGGTCGGGGCTTGATGGGACCAAAGCGGCATCGGAACTGGATGATGACTCAACTTTAACGTAGCTCTCCCGTGGATTGTCATCGTTAGACCCAGGATTTGCTTCGCGTTCAAAATCATCGTATGGATATTTGATGATCTGATGACTCCGGCGCTTGACGATGCCAAGTTCTTGAGCGAGGCACTCGTACAGACCAGATCCTCGCTTTGCCACGATTCGACCTCGGATCCAGGACTTCTTCTTGGGTAACCGGTAGTCTCGAAGATAGACTGTTTCGTTGACCTTGTACCTCGTTAGAATGTCGGCTGGTTTCGCTTTTTTTGGACCGACTCGCACACCGTCGTTGATGATGCCTTGGTTTGCTTTCTCCTTGAAAGCTCGAGGTTTCCGATGGGGCCTGAAAAACTTGGGAAAAGATGCTGATTTTGTTGGAGCTTTAAGCTCCGTAGGAGAACCGAAATCGACTGATAATCCCCATCGCAATATTGTTTGCCGCCCTAGCAAGGGTTGCCGATCTCCCTCGAAAACGTAGACTGCTTCCTTCGACTTGTGGTGATTGAACTTCAATTCCACTTGGAATTTTCCAACCGCTTGGAAATTGATGCCGTTGTATGACACGAAATAATCGCATCCGCCAGGCTCGAGCACCTTCGATTGGAATAGCCGATTGAACAACGTCTCAGGAATAGCGTTCACCGGACTCCCAGTGTCCAGCTCAAAATCGATTGAATGTTCACCAACTCGAACAGGAACCATGATGGGAGGAGGAACATCCAATCTGTTCATCGCCAAATGATGAACTTTGGGCTTCGTCGCTCTTTCGGTCGGGTCTTTCCTGTTCGGACATACTCTGGCCAAATGTCCTTTCCGCTCACACAACTTGCACACGTACGCCTTATACTGGCAAGTTCGGAAATTGTGATTGCCTTTCCCGCAAGCAAAACAGCGGGAATCTGGGTCGGTGTTCTCAAAATTTTCATCCTTTCTTCGATTGTCGGAATGTATTTTGTAAACTTCCAACACTTCACGCTGCCGTAACGTTGATTCCTTCTTCATGGCTACTTTCACGAGGGCTTCCAACTCGGACTTGGGATCCTCTTCGCAGACACGTTCGTATATTGGCCCACGTTTCAGGCCAACGACAAAAACCTTTTGTCAAGAAAACTGGCAGATCGTTTTCGAAATCGCAGCCGGCGGCCAACTTCTTTAACCGAGTTGACCACTCAATCACCGACTCTCCGTCGCCTTGACGTGCTTCCAAAAATCTGGATCGCTCGTGGAAAATCACCAACGTCGGGGTAAACCGTTGGCGCAGCAGCAAACAAAGCTCATCAAACAATTTTGTTTCCGGTTTCGCTGGAAAACAAAGGTCTCGAATTGTTTGATACACCTCCATTGAAACCGCCGTAAGCAGGAATGCCGATCGCCGCTCGTCATCCTTCTCTCCGATTCCATAGGCCACAAAGAACTGTCTTAAGCGCTCCTCGTACAGTGACCAGGAATCTCCAATGTTGAACTCCGGGGGCTTCACGTTCATCTTGAAAAAAATTATCCCTTCGTCGCCAATTTGCTATGTATCAGCAATAAAAACAAGAGCGGTTCAAAACTACGATCTGCTTTATTTGAAAGTAAACTTTGGAATGAGGAAATTTGAGCACTGCCCGCTTTATTTATACTCTGTAGTACTCGGGCCGCTCTCTCGCGTTATCGGTGAATATGCCATTTTCCTCGTTCGTCACTTCGGTCGTTCTCGCTGGTTCGCGTGCTGTAGTCAATACACTACACATCTGAAGTTCATTGCTGTATACAACTCACAGTATTTAATAATTTAATAAATACCCTTGTATTTTTTTGTTTTTATTTGACATTTTAAGTCCATTGGAAATGAAATTTTAAAATTTTTAAATCCAGTCCACCGTTGATGGAATTCAGTTTTCCTTTAAAAAGTGCGTTTTTTACAGATTATTCGATCTTAATTTCATAAACATCCTCACTACTGTTAGTTCTACGGAAAAGTAAAGTTGAGATAGTTGATATCAAATTTGTTCCCTTTAAATATGCAAAAAAGAGATTTCAATCTGATGTTATGCAGTACGAGTTATTTGTATTTATTTACAACTATCCATTTTTTTCTCTCTGCAAAAATTCAATTTTTGAGCATAGCTTTGAAACTGTCTTACTGTCTTTTTTTTAATTTCATTTTCAGATTCAGCGCTTGATTTAACATCTGAAATATTGAACCACAAAATAAGGTTCAAGATTTTTTTTCGGTTTTGTAATCCAGCAAACATGAAATCGCATTAGACATGATAGATTAAATCGTCAACAATGTTAATGCGAATCGAAATTTCTACCAAATAAGTAAACTATCGTAAAAATGGTTACTTAAATTTGGTATCAACTGGATATGATAAAAACTCCGCCATATTTGCAAATTTGTTCTCCCGCGCGGGATTCATATGAGAAAACAACCTTGTTGTTCTCTCTGTAATAAGTTGGATTATTTCAGTTGGTTTATTTGGAAAAATTGTCCAATGAGAGAAGCAGCAAATATTGTCGCTGGCAACGGTTTGCATGCATTGAGAGCCTTTTTTTTCGAATTTTAGGCGATGATCCTATAGTGTATATGAATTGTTGAGAAATAAACCATTTAAAATGTTTGCTGGGAAACTTCTGTTATTCTAATTATTATCAATCAATACTTTTTCTACTTCTATTTTAATACTTTATGATGAGCATAAGGAGTGTTCACGAAAGAAAGTGTTGAAACAGTAGCGGCAAGTACCAGGGGGATGAATTGAGTCGTTTGGTGTGAGGAGGTGTGGTGGGTGTAGGGATGAGATGAAGGATATGAAGAAAATAAATCCAATTTAATTAAAAATAAATGAAAATAAGAGTTGTATTCGGCAACACTGAAGATCAATAAAATAAAATAAATTTCATTGGTAACGTTTGCTATTTAGGCAACACTAGGCAAACAAACAAAACAAAGTCAGTCATTGATCTATTCTTGTGAGCGACAGACGTGTTTAAGTGAATCTCTGAGAGGCTAATGCCTTGTCTCTAGAGCGTTAGTGAATTTTGAAAAAATAGGTTTGGTAAAATTTCGTACAACTGTGTATTGTTTCCTAAAGTGCCACTTTTAACTAAAAATGCATTGTGAGTCATCAGGAATATCCTTTATTTAAACAAGGTTGAAAAATCGCGAACTTGAATGCCAACTCGTATCAAATATGTCAAAATTTCATCGTCCTCAAGAAGCGAACTTTTTCTCATTTTTTTCAGAGCTTGGAAGCACAATGTGATCTTTTATATACAAGAAAAAATTTTACAATTTTTCGTTTAAGGACATTTCGTTATTTTTTCTTTTTTCTAGCTTGACTTTGGATTTTTTTTTTATTTTGGTCTCCTTTTCCATCCAGATTTCGGTAGATCTTAGCATCCTTCGAAATTTTAACCCATTTATAGAATAATATCTTATTTGTGCATCATTTGTGCAGAATTGATTCGTCCAACGATGAGTTAACTCCACCCTTGTCGCAGATTCAAATCAAAACCTTTTTCAACATTTTTTTTGTGTATTGATTAAGGCAAAGGTTAACAAACAATTTAACACAATTTTCACAATTCTAGCTAGTGAACACTTACTTAATAACATTAAATAATCCGTGGCCATTCTCTTTCGTGAACAGTCACAAGTTTAAAAGCCTCTGCCTCTCAACAAAAATATGTATGTTCTATTTTTGGTAATTTTTTGACAGAATCTGAGGAATTTTCACCTGAGAAGTTCTATCGATGAACGGGAAATGAAAAATAGTCCTGAGTCCGGAATACCGAATCCACAGTCTATCCGTCAATGATTTATCCTCATGACTTCAATTATCCTTCCTCAAAAACTTTCATGTGTGATACCGGCTCTAAATTCTACAATCAAACAGAAAAAATAGAAAAAAAATTAAAAAGAATTATTTTAGTTTTTCATTTGACAAAACACGCCTTTTCTATTCACCGTACCTTTTCACATTATTTCAAAAATTTAAAAAAAAAAAACAGAACATTACAAAAAAAAATCAAAGAGTTGTAGACAATCTGCTTCTTGGTTCAAAGCAATTATTTACAAAACTGGGAATTGAAAAATGAATTTCATTTTTGAATTTTTGAATTTGGTTGCAAGAAAATAAAGTTTCATTTGTAGAATTTGCAGAACAATTCTTATTTATAATCTTCTAACTTAAATTTTCTCATGTAAATCATTTGTTTAAAGTTCATGTTAAATTACACAAAAAAAACACAAGTTAACCGTATATTTGGACAACGTGTGCTATTAATACTTTTTTTAATTATTAAAATAATAATACCTGATAATTCAGAAAAACATAAAACTGACAAAAATTATCCACTTAAAATTGAAACCCAGTATTTTTTAATCATATTTCTATCTATTTCGATCTATCTTTTTTGTATAAAGGAAATAAATTTAAAATCAATCGATGTAATTTTTTTCGAATGCAGGTTAAATTTACAGAAATTTATATTCATACTAAAAACTAAAGTAAGGACCAAACTTTACGTCATTGTTAAATAAATGAGGTTTGAATATTTTATATGACAATTTTATAAAGCTCTTATGGTAATATAACCATTGAAAGTCAAGCCTCTTCTACATGTTCAAAGGTCAAAAATATATGCCAAATTCCATGAAAATTGTTAAATATTTAATTTGAATTCTAAATTCCACTTTTTTACTGTCAGAGGTACTATATCAAAGTATATGAATAGAAAGTTTTTTTTTAGTTAAATTATGGCAACAATTAATAATTTTTGAAACGGCGTTGTACAAGATTGTGATTTTGTTTTACAAATTTTTTTGGGCTTAGAGTTGAATGCATAATTCCACTGCTTTTAGTCGCTTGTTTATCTATCCATCCATCTATCTATCCATCTATCTTGGGGGGAAATGGGTGCTCCAATCTATAATTTTCTTTTATATAACTAAATAAATATTTTTAATGCTGGCAAATGCGTGTTACTGACTTTTTTAAACGGTATGATGTATTTGTTTGAAACTGTTGTAGGAAGCACCTAATCCTCCTCCCTTTTTAAGAGAGAGAGGGTCCATTACTTGTAATAAATAATCACATATTCTTGATTTATTACTCGATAAAAAATACTCTGGGTGTTATCTGGCAAATTTTGCCTCATGTTTGCCTTATATTAAATGGGGGCCCCTTTCTTTGTTTAGAGGGCCTTTTGTATAGGTACTATTAATATTCAATTTTATACAGTTTTAACAATACTTGATTAGAACTTCTTGTCAAATGATTGAATTAAAACGTATTTAATCATATTTTCCGATTATTTTGTAGCGAATAATTTGACTTAGGAATTTTATAAATTGGCACAAAAACCATCAGCTGCCTCGGTTCCACAGAAGAAACAAAAACGATGTTGATTTTTCAGTACAAAATATTCTATTTTCCCATACAAACTTAAAAGTTTAAATTTACTCATGTAAACGTTACTTGAAAAATCTGCAAAAAATCATGGATGAGTTTTGGACCACGACGAAGCTTTTTAGACCCTAGGGTTTGAGAAATTCAAAAATGACCCCAAATCGACTCAGTCTAACATTGTCTGACATTGTCATATACTTTAATGAAAACGAGTGCTGTATCGGGAAATTGCAAAAAGTATTAGAACTTTTAAAAATGGCATGGCAGGTAACATTTGCCATGCTATAAATGCTCTTTGTTGCATTGAATGCGAGGTAAATTTGTGACAAGTGACGTAGTCGAATCTAAAAAATCAGTTAATTTATTTTGAAATTTGCATATTTATAGACACTATCCTTTAAAAGATAGCTTGGTATCAATTGATGATTTTAAAACCTTTTTTAGTTGCCTCTCCACCTATTTGAAGGTTGGCTCATGAATTTTCTACAGTGTTCTGAGGAACTCCGGAAATGTTTCCAATAGAAATTCCACCTTTGTCAAAGTTTACGAAGCTTTCTAAAACTTCATAAAACCTTTTAAAGTTTTTGATGCATTTTTTAAGTCTGCATTATTATTAGAAAATATTCTTTGAATTAGTTTGAATTTACAAATTATATTCTACGTAGAAGATTATTCTAGTGAAATGCGATATTTTGTTTGAAAACCTGGAATCTTTCCTTTATTTTTTTAATTATACTTCTGTAAGACTTTTGTCAATCTTCCGTCAACATATTGTTGTAAAGCTATTTTCAATCTTGTATCAATGTGTTGTTACACTTTTTTGAGGATCTTCCCATTTTTACGTCATGACTTTATTTATCTATCTGTCAATTATGTTCAATATTGAGTCAAAATTAACTCAACCCCGAGTCTTTTCTTTAAACTTTTCATTAAACATATGATGGGTTCTTATTGCAGTAGGCTACATTTGCAATTTAATTAAAGTCTTCTTCAACTGTGTTAGTGGCTTTGAAAAAATTCTGATTTGAGCTTTTAGTTCTCTCCTACTGGTATTTCAGAACTTTAGGGTTCTGTAGTCGATATTCCTAAATCATCAAAACTTATTTAGGTAAATTTTTTTTTGTCCAAAATATGCCTTTCTATTAGTGGGGCCAAGATACTTTTAAAAAACTTTTTTTCAACAAGCAAATTTGTCCTGGAGTCGTTCTATAGGAATTTTTAAAATCACTATTGAGTTAGTTTTCGACTTGATCTGGTCACTATTTTTACCCTAATTTTACTTAAAAGTAACTATTTTGCCCTACTTTTTTGCCTCATGATTGCTTCTAGCCCTGAAAGTCAATCAAGCTAAGCTCAGCTAAGCTATTAGATTTCAGCTTTTGCTGAAAATCAAGAGATATGAACTAATAATTTTCTTCGAAAGTTTCAACCCCTAAAGGTGAAAATTTAAACTTAGATTTTTTCTTTGATTGAGTTTTGTTAAGGTCCACTTAATATAATTTGATAGAAATATTACGAAAATAGGTCAAAAACTATCCCGACTCTCCCCATTTAAAGGTATCAATCTAGTTTGATGAACATATGTACATAGATAATCGTTAATATTTTACTTACATGAACTTATTTTTGTGAAAATTCAATGACTCAATATGGTTTGCCGGGTCAGATAGATTTCTTATAAAATTGTAATTAGACCATTAAAGATCAATTGATATTTTTTTTTGTGAATAGCCGTAAAACTTTTCGTTTCCATTGCATTATGAAGAAATCGTATGACATTTCTAAGATTTTTCTAAAAATTGTGTTTTTTTTCAATTTCATAAAAACTTAGTTATTTTAAAAAAACAGACATATTTATAGTCTATTTTATGTTCACAGCCCACAACGAATGTGTGTTCCATTTGCATGATGCTAATTCTCACAAATATAAAACCCACCTTTCCTATAACCTGTGGCCCACTTTCGCAGCCCGGTGGTGTGATGAGGTGAGAGGAGCAACTAATTAAACACTTAGTTTTTTGCTAACATTTTTATGACGCCAAATGAGCTCGGCCCCATCCCACGATGAACGGATGAAAGCCATAAACTTGAATCTTCTCCAGCATTATCCAAAGATTGGGTTCTTTTTTTTTTTGATGGATGGAAGTTCTTCTCTATGCCACTCCCGGTGTAAGTTGGTCACTTTTGTGGAACAATTTTTTATGATTTGGTGTTCCATCGCGACAGGAATAATATGGGGGAAAAAAATATCTTGGAAAAAACCGGGTGATGCTGCTAATGACTGCTTCTTCTATTACTGCTGCCAAATAAGTACAACCGTAGCGCAACGACGACAACGCCGAGGGTAATTGAGGGAACTGACATCAACCGACACTCACTACTTTCATGACCTCGACCCTGGCTTTCTTCTGATGAACTGTTTCCGTTGAGCTTGTCGTTCCCTAATAAAAAAGGGCTATATCATTTTTTTTTTGCTTCAATTAAGCATTCCCCCAACTGACATACAGTCACTGGGTTTGTGGGTCATCCCGGGCTTTGATGAGTCCCATAACATGTGAAATTAGATTAAATTGATTATCTTATGATTTTCTTGAATAATGACGAAAAAAGCATCATGGAAGGAATAGTAAAAGTAAAGATAAAAAAATAGTGAAAGCAGATTAATTTATAAGATAAAATATATAAAGAGACAGTTATAGATAGTCAAAAAAGAAAGTTGGCAACTCTCTCTACAATTTTGAAAATTTAATTTAATTACATGGTGAAACAAAAGAAAATAAAAAATAAACTTTCTATTTTCTGCCACAGGTGATATGGAAATTCTGACGTATTTCTACGGTCCGGTTGGAATCCTGCTCTGCATCAATCTGCTGCTGTTCGCATCAACTGCCCGGCAACTGACCTGTGGCCTCTGGAAACGAGACGATGTCAAGTCGACCACGGAACGGTACGTATACGGTTTTGAAAGCATGATTGTAATGTAAATAAGCTCAAAGTAAAACATTAATCATTATACTCACATTCACCTCCCCAAAAATGCACAACAACACCAAACGAAATTGTTACTTTCAAAAAGTTCAAAAGTTATTAAACTTTTGAAAAAAGTATTAGTTTAGTATTTTTTCAGTTTTTGTTGTAAACATTGTTGTTAGTTTTAATGTCAATAATTTCTGAAAATAGCCTTAACCAAAATTAGAAATAATCCTCTTCCTTAACCCACCTTTCTTCCACTCACACATCTGAAAGTCACTCATTTCACGCAAACACTCTCACCGAATCACGCATGTCACCAACAACCACTGCATGAGCTTGGCTACTAATTTTTCTTTTCTCCCGTTTTGCATTCTTTCTTTCTCTTTCTTTGTTTTTTTTTTCTTTTGTTATTTTTGTTGTTTGCAAATTTGAATCTCTCAAACCACCTGACCCGTAACTTCGTAACGCCGTAACGTAACGCGCCAAACAACGTGTAACTACTCCAACCCAACTCCACCAAAATCTGTAGCCGCGGTCTGGTTTCTTCTCCCTCTTACAGTGCTGCGCTCGGGCGTGTCTGCATGAAGCTGGTCGTCGTGATGGGCGTGACCTGGGTGGCCGATGTCGCTTCGTGGGTCTTCGGGGGGCCCGACTATATCTGGCTGGTGACCGATCTCATCAACGCCCTGCAGGGCGTTTTCATCTTCATCGTCGTCGGCTGTCAACCACAGGTGAGTGTGGCTTTGAAATTTCTTTTTTTCAAAATATAAAATCATTGAAAATACTGTCAAAATTGAAAATACTGTCAAAATTGAAAAAACTGTCAAAATTGTCTAAATTATCAAAATTATCAAAATTGTCAAAATTGTCAAAATTGTCAAAATTGTCAAAATTGTCAAAATTGTCAAAATTGTCAAAATTGTCAAAATTGTCAAAATTGTCAAAATTGTCAAAATTGTCAAAATTGTCAAAATTGTCAAAATTGCCAAAATTGTCAAAATTGTCAAAATTGTCAAAAGGCAAAGTTGTCAAAACTGTCAAAAATGTCAAAAATGTCAAAATTGTCAAAATTGTCAAATTGTCGAAATTTTCAAAACTTTTCTAAATTTTCAAAATTCCAAATGTTCAAATTGCCAAAACTGTCAAAATTGTCAAAATATCAAATTTGTCAAAATTGTCAAAATTTCTAAAAATTGTCGAAATTGTCAAAACGGTCGAAAATGTCAAAATTTTCTAAATTGTTAAAATTGTCAAAATTTTCAAAATTTTCAAAATTGTCACAATTGTCAAAACGGTCGAAAATGTCAAAATATTCTAAATTGTTAAAATTGTCAAAATTGTCAAAATTGTCAAAATTGTCAAAATTGTCAAAATTTTTAAAAATTGTCGAAATTGTCAAAACGGTCGAAAATTGCCAAAATTTTCTAAATTGTTAAAATTGTCAAAAATGTAAAAATTGTCAAAATTGTCAAAATTGTCAAAATTGTCAAAATTGTCAAAATTGCCAAAATTGTCAAAATTGTCAAAATTGTCAAAAGGCAAAGTTGTCAAAACTGTCAAAAATGTCAAAAATGTCAAAATTGTCAAAATTGTCAAATTGTCGAAATTTTCAAAACTTTTCTAAATTTTCAAAATTCCAAATGTTCAAATTGCCAAAACTGTCAAAATTGTCAAAATATCAAATTTGTCAAAATTGTCAAAATTTCTAAAAATTGTCGAAATTGTCAAAACGGTCGAAAATGTCAAAATTTTCTAAATTGTTAAAATTGTCAAAATTTTCAAAATTTTCAAAATTGTCACAATTGTCAAAACGGTCGAAAATGTCAAAATATTCTAAATTGTTAAAATTGTCAAAATTGTCAAAATTGTCAAAATTTTTAAAAATTGTCGAAATTGTCAAAACGGTCGAAAATTGCCAAAATTTTCTAAATTGTTAAAATTGTCAAAAATGTAAAAATTGTCAAAATTGTCAAAATTGTCAAAATTGTCAAAATTGTCAGAATGGTCATAATTGTCAAAATTGTCCGAATTGTCAAAATGGCCAAAATTGTGAAAATTGTCAAAACTGTCTCAAAATACAAAAATGACAAAAATGACAAAAATGACAAAAATGACAAAAATGACAAAAATGACAAAAATGACAAAAATGACAAAAATGACAAAAATGACAAAAATGACAAAAATGACAAAAATGACAAAAATGACAAAAATGACAAAAATGACAAAAATGACAAAAATGACAAAAATGACAAAAATGACAAAAATGACAAAAATGACAAAAATGACAAAAATGACAAAAATGACAAAAATGACAAAAATGACAAAAATGACAAAAATGACAAAAATGACAAAAATGACAAAAATGACAAAAATGACAAAAATGACAAAAATGACAAAAATGACAAAAATGACAAAAATGACAAAAATGACAAAAATGACAAAAATGACAAAAATGACAAAAATGACAAAAATGACAAAAATGACAAAAATGACAGAAAAGACAAAATTGACAGAAATGATAAAATTGACAAAATTAACAACATTGACAAAATTGACAAAATTGACAAAATTGACAAAAATGACAAAATTGACAAAATTGACAAAATTGACAAAATTGACAAAATTGACAAAATTGACAAAATTGACAAAATTGACAAAATTGACAAAATTGACAAAATTGACAAAATTGACAAAATTGACAAAATTGACAAAATTGACAAAATTGACCAAATTGACAAAATTGACCAAATTGACAAAATTGACAAAATTGACAAAATTGACAAAATTGACAAAATTGATAAAATTGACAAAATTGACAAAATTGACAAAATTGACAAAATTGACAAAATTGACAAAATTGACAAAATTGTCAAAATTGTCAAAATTTTCAAAATTGTCAAAATTGTCAAAATTGTCAAAATTTTCAAAATTTTCAAAATTTTCAAAATTGTCAAAATTGACAAAATTGTCAAAATTGTCAAAATTGTCAGAGTTGTCAAATTTTCAAAATTGTCAAAATTGTCAAAATTTTCTAAGTTGTCAAAATTGTCTGAAATGTCGGAAAATTGCAAAAATTGTCAAAACTGTCAAAATTTTCAAAATTGTCAAAACTGCCAAAATTTTCAAAATTGTCAAAATTGTCAAAATTGTCAAAATTGTCAAAATAGTCAAAATTGTCAAAATTGTCAAAATTTTCAAAATTGTCAAAATTGTTAAAATTGTCAAAATTGTCGAAATTGTCGAAATTGTCGAAATTGTCAAAATTGTCAAAATTGTCAAAATTGTCAAAATTATCAATGTTCAAAACTTTTAAAATTGTCAAAATTGTCAAAATTGTCAAAATTGTCAAAATTGTCAAAATTGTCAAAATTGTCAAAATCGTCAAAATTGTCAAAATCGTCAAAATTGTCAAATATGTTTAAATGGTCAAAATTGTCAAATTGACAAAAAAGTCAAAATTGACAAAATTGTTAAAAATGTCCATGTCAAAGTTTTCAAAATAGGCATAATTGATAAAATTTAGGAAATTGACAAATCTGACAAAATTGAGATAAAATTATTAAAATTTACCAAAATCGACTAAATACAAGTTCTTGTCTAGAATTCTAGGAAGTTAGTAAATTTAAGCTAACTGCATCCATAAAACCACAAAACGGTCAACAAACACGACGTTGTCATGGCGAGAAAGCTCACCAACCAGCTAAATTAGATTTTGTGGTTTTCAAACGGTTGCAGAAGATAGTGCAAATCCTGGTTTTGCTTTCGCTGCACCGATTTTTTTTTCTCTTTAGTTGCTAGTGCACCTTTACTGTAGGATAAAAGCCAGTAGAACTTCTGAAAAAATAAACAGCATAATCCAAACGAGAAAAAACCGCGTTTTCCACAAAACCAGGAAAATAAATTTGCCCACTTGTTAGGTTCATTTGCCGTCTCCCCATTTTTCTAGAGCTCTGATTATTTCACACACATGGCAAGCAAAACGCGAAGGCAACGTCCGGGGAAAACTTCCTCTCATTTAGGGCTTCCTAAAGATATCAGCTCAGTTACTTTTTTCCCAACAAACCAACACATCAAACGACCTTCCTAGGGAGGAAACTTCCGTCCGTCGGTTGGGAAGTTTCGAAATAAAGCAGATCCAGTTACGTCCGTCCTTCTCTCTGCCCAGAAAAATTATCCTCCTCAACCCAAATGCGCATAAGGTTAATTATTATGTGGCCCCGGGGAACCATTTCCTTTTATTATATGAGTTGCCGGAAAATTTTTGCGGTACAATTGTCATCGCTAGCACTGGGGACTTTGGGGACAGCTAGAGGAGTAAGTTGATCCGGGAAAACCGTCGTCGTGGTTCCTGGGAATTGTAGGTTGTTGTAGGCCATCAACTTGAAACCGCCCCACTTGCTCCTGCATGGATGGCGTGTAAGCATAAAGTTGGCAAAAGCTACAATTAAATTAATGCAGATGGCACTTACTTTGTCACTTTAACAGTACTCTGTGGGGGTATTGATAATGGAGGTTAATTGAGAAACTTCTGTTGAAGTTTCTCAAAATGTATGAAGAACAAATTTTAGAAAAAAAAAATCGTGAACTAAACTGTGTTGTGAGCCTACTTGGTTGAATAATTCTACTGGATCAAAGCAATCGAATGATACCCTTTAATTTAACCACGGTAAAAGAAAATTTCAGATATCCGTATAAATACCGATCTACAGATAGCAAATTACTATCTTCTTCAGTAAGCGTTTTGAATGATAAATATTTATCGATTCCCTTCCTTAAATCCTCCGAATCGACGAGGATTCTTGCACACAAAATAATCGGCACGTAGTTATTATTGTTCAAAATAAAGGCAATTCAATAAAAAATCGTTGTTAGTTATATTTGTTTGAAATTTATTTCACTAAATAACAACAAATTTATACTTAGCTTTCGTAAAAATAATCTACATTCCGGGAGCTCATGCCAGTGGGTTGCACGCAGATTTTGTTAAAATTTGAAAACATTCAGAATAAAATAAATTATCTTATCACATTAGCGACCAAGAAGAAAGCTGAGCCAACAAACACCAAAATAAAGCATTATAGGTAATACTATAAACTCACTTGACAAAATTTTACGAACTTTGTATCTTGCAGTTTTTGAAAGTGATGTGCTTAATTTTGTGGAACAGAGTTTAATTATTCAAATTTTAGTTATGCTTCTAAAGGTAGCACATTTGGTAAGCGAAAAAGTGAGAATTCTCGTATTTGGTCCGCAATGTGTTGATGGTGAATATTTTACCTAGTTATCGATGAGTAGAGGATTTTCTGAGTTATTATGCTGGATATCCAATCCGGACCGTGAATATGCAAAATAAAACAGGCACAACGTCCTCAGAAATTTTTACTCAAGTGAACACAAAGCCAGCCAACTGACGAAAATTCCCTTTTCTGATAAGAATTGTCAACCATATATTTATAAAAATTCACAAAACGCATTCATCAAACTTTACATGAAAGTCATGCCTCAGTCACATGGAATTAAAGTAGTCACACACATAGAACCGATGTTATGCAATAATAGCTTATTTTACGTGAAAAATTCCGTAATATTATTTACTAAATTATTTTGCGTGTATGTGAACTGTTTATAGCTTATCCGGAAGAAACTCTTGTGACTCTTGAGACATTTTTGTGAAGTAAACAAAGATTTTCTTGAATAACTTCTAACATTCAAAGACGGTTTGCATAAGAATTTAAAATTCAATTGCGAAATAAACGAAGACACCTTTCTTGGCGGGGGCCAAAAAAAAATTCAGTAAAAATCAATAGTTCATGAGTTTCCAAGTCTACAATAAAGAATTTGCGAGGTGATTGTGCAAAATTGTTTTTACCATGTCTTTTTGTATCGTGAATATCTCAAACACACGTAAGCTTAAAAATCTGAAATAATAGGCATGATAGTCCTTTTCATGACCAACACAACGCTGCCAAAATTTTGGATATATGAGCTTTAAGAATGTATGTAGCTATCACCGAAATGAAGTGTTTACCCGGACACTAAATGAGCATAGCTTTAGCTGTAGTGTAAATAAATTGATGCGTAGATAAAATATGCTTCATGTTTAAACATTTTTTCGAATTCAAAATGCAATTATTTATTTCTATAATCTTACACACAATTTCACAACGACTTATTGGCCACATCCAAAGATATTATATTCTATCAAGATACCCGGCTGAATAGATTTTCGAATAAATAGTCTGGGACATCGATACGTTTGTTTACGGTGCTGCCACTAAGCGAAAAAGTCTCCAAGCTTTAAACTTGCATACAAGTTTTAAACAAAACGAGCAAGTTTTGTATGCGACCAACAAAACTACGTAAACATTGAAAATTAAACGTTTATTTACCCAAACAAGATTTTTGTGACGGAAACTTTGGCTCATGTTTTTTTTTCTTTTTGCCTGGTTCGTTGAATTTCTTCCGACTGTCCGTTCAACCAAGGTATCGGTGAACGCTGATTTCGTCAATAAGGCCAATTCTGGAGAAAATTGAAATCGTTATTCCTCTAGTAAGTAATGAACTAAAACTGCTTTTGTGATTTTCTGTTGTCAAAACGAAAACAAATTAAATTTCAGATTTTGCAGGAGGATTAAGAAGAATTACAACATTATGATCCCGTGGACCTGGACAGACTTTCGCCCCAGATCTAGACCCCCACCCCCTACCACCGGGGATTTGCTTGCCAATACAAGAACCGAAGTGATTTGGGATTACAGAATCATTAATGTAGGCAATATAGATGAATTATGATAATAATTTGTAGATTTGTAGATTCCAAATCGTTGTATGAAAAGTTCGTAAGTTTTAGAAAATAATAATTAAAAATTAAGAAAATAATTTATATAATTGCTCTGTCTATTGATGGACATTGGATTTTTGAACTATATTAAATTTTAGTTTTAGAGCTTTTGCTGTTTTCCTGAACTATTTTTGAATTCTTATGTTCGTATTCAAGCTTGCAAGCAAATACGTTTTCCATCTGACCGACGAAACACCTAAACATTAAAAATGAAACACACTATTTCCTTTCTTTTCTGGGTTTAGTGTTATTTTTTCTCCCACAGAAGTCATGTTTCAATTTGTCCGAGAAGTGAGGAGGCAGTCGATTTTTAACCGTAAGGAATTTCTGCGGAGAAGTTGGAAAATGGTTATTCTTGAACTATGAATTGACACTAAAACCTCTATTCGGACCAGCCCCAGAAAAACCTTACCTCTTATGAGAATTTTAAATAAAAAATAAATCCCCCTTTTGTGTAAAAAGGGTTTTTAAAAAATGTTGAAATTTCGTGGTTTATTTTATTCGTAATATAATACATGTTATTTCGTAAAATGTTAAACTCATGTTAAACAACTCATTATTTTTCTGGTGCTAGAGCTTCATTTCTTTTCTTTACCGGTTCGATTGAAAATTGCTCCTACTCCGCGGTAAACATCCCAGCTCGTTCAGAGGAGCGGAAGTTTGTTGGGCTGATTCGACCGTTGGTATTATACATTCGTCTTCAATGATGATCCTAGATGTGGTAATGATCAGACTTCAAACATCCAGTCCACGTAAACCGACATTTGCTTCAGCAGCAGCAGTATCTGCAGCAGCAACTGACACCACTAGTACGGTATAACCGACGCAAGACGCAAAACCTCAGCCACAAACACCGGCTCAGCCTCGACACAGGACGCTGTACCGCCATGTACCTTTTTTCTGCTCACGAATCGCCTTCAACTACTAATGGAAAATATTTTTTGACAGTACCTAAACAACTGCAAAACGCCGACGCATACTGTTTTGATTCTACGTACTTGATGAATTTTCAAAGTTAAGGTTGAAGCTCTACTCGTCAACTTAGCTTTGGCGCTAGTGTTTTGTCCCGAAAATTTCATGGAAGCCGATAGTACCTGCCACATCGCTATAAATAATTTTCTAATAAACTGAAAATCAGACAGCAGATTTTAAGAGGGTTTTGACCATTTTACTGATGCTTATGCTTATGCTTATGCTAGCTTTTTTTGCTTATGATACGTACCCAGCCAGATCTTGTAAGCATCCCGGTGAGTAGTAAAAGTACATTTACTACTCATCTTAACTCAGCCGGGCCCACTGTGCAGTATTGGACACAGAGACAACTGGAACACAGGGAGGAAGAAACGTGGACAACAGTACCATACGTTTCTATGATTATAAAATGTTTGAAATATTCACATTGGAAGCATATTTGCTAAAATTTACTGTGCTCCTTGATGGTGGCCCACGTGAATTTGTCCTTCTGTGGATGGAAATGAGGTTTTTCTGCCCAAAAATCCGAAACATTGCAGCATAAATTGAATCAATCGATAAATTGCAAATTTAAAATTACTTTACCGTATCTCACTTTTCATCAGCCATTTGTTATCAAATTATAAAAGTAATTCTAACACAACTTTATAAACGAAACCCGAAAATGTTTCCAACATTGTACTTCTTAAATTGAAAAAGTAAGTTGAAATAGAAAAACAAACTTTTCTGCACTCCGGCAAATTGCGGAGGATCCCCTCATATCTCTTCATTATTTAAAAAGCGATATTTCAGAATTTTCAAATTTTACAGCTTCTGAAAATTCTCAGGAAGGAATTCCTTGATTGCAACATCAGTTCACAAAAAATGAATGAGTAGGATAATGGAGGAACGAACTCATCAATTGTTGAAGTAGCATGTGTGTTTCCTCTTGTAGCGAATCATTCAACGATGTCACGAGGTGAACGGAATCAACGGAGAATCGGGTCGGGACAATAAATTAAACATGCTATTATTGATCTCTATACATTATTCACTTTTTCCCGAAAAAACCACAATTTTACAATAAGAAACTAGTTAAACTTCAAGAGGGTTTTGACCATTTTCAGAAAGAGTTCATGGTTTGCATATACCTATCATTTGGATAAATTTATCTGAATTAACTTAATTCAAAACGAAGATCTGAAAATCTCTTTGTGTTGATATAAGTCAAAGGGGTAAATGTGTATAACATCAAATTTCGAGGAAACACGCTTTCAAATTGTTGTGTTTGGCCATTTTCCATATATTTTTCGAACATTTGCAATTTTCTTTTGAACGGAAAAGTATGTGAAAGTTATATAATTTGAAAATAATCTACAAATATAATTTGAAACATGGCAAATCGTTTGGCATTAATTACTCAAAATCAATCATATTTGTACTTCTACCCCTTTGGCTCTGATTGCCTCACATAATTTTACAAAAAAAATGTTACCGTCACTGAATACATAAACAATTACATCAACAATTTTTGAATGATCAAAATTGAACGATATTTGACACATCATCTGATAATTGGGTTTTGGTGACTAAAAATCATTAATATGAAGAGCTTTCAAGCGGACTTTAGTTTTAATATTGAGGAGTTTGGATAGCCTCAGAAAAATAGGAAGATCGTTTAAAAATCGAAAAAAAATCACCCAATCATATCATCATCACAATTAAAATAATACTTTTACAACAACTTCAACCATTTCAAACTTGTATCCTTTTTCAATTTTCCATAATTTACAAAAGTTATCATAGTCATGCATCATTTGAATCATTTGATTTATCTTTTGTAAATTATGGAAAATTCCGAAAGCTTGCTCTGTAAATTTTTTTCAATTTGTTATTTTTGCTAAGCTTCAACAGAAAAGGATATATTTATGAAAATTAAACCAAATCTAAATATATTTTAATTGGCAACGTGCTCTGCATTTATGTACATCAATAATGAAAAACTAGACAGAAACTACAGTTGGGTATTAGAATTTAACATGAACCGGTTAGGTACTGATAAATCTCTCAAAAGAACAACTTTCTTTGGGAAAATTTTAACTTTAAAAGGTGCAATAATTATAAAATAAACCAATCAAATTCTGCATTATCCTGTTAACAGAAGGCTTTCTCAATACATTTGTCAAATCAAGATACTGGAAAATTTGAAAAGAGTTTGTTGAGTTGAGCTTGAGGTCCGTACTTTGAAAAATCTATATTATTTATGATATAACTAAAGTTCATCCAAAAAATATTCCATTAAATTCCAAAAGCTTATGAACGTTACTTTTTTCAACAATTCCATTCTATGGTTTCTATTTAATTTGTTCATAAAATTTTCTAAGGAGAACGGTGGACTTTAGAACTTTGGAAAAGAGGCGGTAATTTTTTTTATATTTGAAGACCATAAAATTGACCTGATGTCCTTTGTAGTCACGCAATTTAACATTTCTGGGATGGATAGATTGACGTACATACACAAGTTTAGGAGATAATTCAGTTCGTTTGGCGTAATACTTATACTATGTTTCAAATGGAGCAACATTTGTGAAAATATGCAAATAACAAAAATTATTTATTAAGATGAAGTCTATACTCGATGTGAGCTAGACAATTTTTTTTCAAAATCTGTTATAATTTGTTTCTTTTTTGAATACTCCACAACCATTTTTTTATGGCCCGCCAGCCAATCTCATTTCTTAAATTTGGCCCGCCTGTTGAAAAGTTGGCCACCCATGATTTAAAACAAAGAAAAATTAATTTTAGACTGTGATTGCGAAGTAAAAGATGTAGGTACAATTTTAACTTGCTCAAAATTTGTGCTTCACTTTAGAGCTGCTATGTATAAACAACACGACCCACAGCTTTTAACCTTCATGGCAAATCATAATGCCTGTAATTCGAGAAGAAATTGTATCGATCGAGGAAATGTTTAACCCTCTCATGTGAAATGATCATGAAAGAAAGAATATTAAGAGCATAACTTTGCATTTTGGCTTTTATCATCTTGTATTTTAATCGATCAAAACAACCGAAGCTTTTAACGATGATATAAGCTACTGGAAACAAACATGCAAAAATTTCTTGTCGAAAACTTTCGGCTGTGAAAACCACTTATAACATATATGTAGATATAATAATTTTGACCATTTTAAAAATTTGACAATTTTGACAATTTTAACCATTTTGACAAAATTGTCCAAATTTTTAGAGTTGTCTAAATTGTCTAAATTGTCAAAATTCTCAAAATTCTCAAAATTCTCAAAATTGTCAAATTGTCAATATTGTCAAAATTGTCAAAATTGTCAAAATTGTCAAAATTGTCAAAATTGTCAAAATTGTCAAAATTGTCAAAATTGTCAAAATTGTCAAAATTGTCAAAATTGTCAAAATTGTCAAAATTGTCAAAACTGTCAAAACTGTCAAAATTTTCAAAAATGAAAATTGTCAAAATTGTCAAAATTGTCAAAATTGTCAAAATTGTCAAAACTGTCAAAACTGTCAAAATTTTCAAAAATGAAAATTGTCAAAATTGTAAATTTTCAAAAATCAAAATTGTCAAAATTGTCAAAATTGTCAAAATTGTCAAAATTGTCAAAATTGTCAAAACTGTCAAAACTGTCAAAATTTTCAAAAATGAAAATTGTCAAAAATGAAAATTGTCAAAATTGTCAAAATTGTCAAAATTGTCAAAATTGTCAAAATTGTCAAAATTGTCAAAATTGTCTAAATTGTCAAAATTGTCAAAATTGTCAAAATGGTCAAAATTGTCAAAATTGTCAAAATGGTCAAAATTAACAAAATTGTCGAAATTGTCAAAATTGTCAAATTGTCAAATTGTCAAAATTGTCAAAATTGTCAAAATTGTCAAAATTGTCAAAATTGTCAAAATTGTCAAAATTGTCAAAATTGTCAAAATTGTCAAAATTGTCAAAATTGTCAAAATTGTCAAAATGGTCAAAATTGTCAAAATTGTCAAAATGGTCAAAATTAACAAAATTGTCGAAATTGTCAAAATTGTCAAATTGTCAAATTGTCAAAATTGTCAAAATTGTCAAAATTGTCAAAATTGTCAAAATTGTCAAAATTGTCAAAATTGTCAAAATTGTCAAAATTGTCAAAATTGTCAAAATTGTCAAAATTGTCAAAATTGTAAAAATTGTAAAAATAGTAAAAATTGTCAAAATTGGAAAAATTGGCAAAATTGTCAAAATTGTCAAAATTGTCAAAATTGTCAAAATTGTCAAAATTGTCAAAATTGTCAAAATTGTCAAAATTGTCAAAATTGTCAAAATTGTCAAAATTGTCAAAATTATCAAAATTGTCAAAATTGTCAAAATTGTCAAAATTGTCAAAGTTGTCAAAATTTTCAAAATTTTCAAATTTATCGAATTTGCAAAATTGCCAAAATGGCCAAACTTGTCAAAATGCTCAAAACGGTCAAAATTTACAAATATGTCGAAATTGTCAAAATTTTCGAAATTGTCAAGATTGTCAAAATTCTCAAAATTGTCAAAATAGTCAAAATTGTCAAAATTGTCAAAATTTGTCAAAATTGTCAAAATTGTCAAAATTGTCAAAATTGTCAAAATTGTTAAAATTTACAAAATTTACAAAATTGTCGAAATTGTCAAAATTGTCAAAATGGTCGAAATTGTTAAAATTGACAAAGTTTTCAAATTGGTCAAAATCTTCACAATCATCAAAATCGTAATATATTTCAATATTGTCTTTATTTTCAAAATTTTCAAAATTTACAAATTGACAAGCGTGTTTTGTTAATCTTTTATTCTCCCTTTCTTCTCATATTCTCCAGGTCTGGTCCGCCATGAAGCGCCTGTGGAACTCGAAAACGGGCCGCTCCTTCACCAACACCACCCACGGCCCTCAACATTCGAGCTCCTCCCACGGACTTCCGTCGATGGGCGAATCCATCACCAACAACACCTGCACAAACAACACCACCACAACCACAAACAGCCAAACAACGACGACGCGGGTTCCCATGGAAACGGTTTGCTAAGAACGTTAGTTTTTTTCCGATTTTTTTGGACAACCCTAGAACTGCTTTGGAGCTGTTACGAAAATGAGTCTTTTTTTATCATCAACGATTTAACAGCGCATTTACAAACAGCAAAACTGCCAATCGCAAAGAGAGAGAGGGAGAGAACAAACAAACAAATAAAAACATCTCGAAGTGCAGGAATCTCTCTCGATTCTTAGTGTTTAAGAAATTTTTGAAAGTTAGATTCCCAACGACAAAGTTTGTTGTTTGAAGTGAAGAGATAAAAATGAGAAAAAGAAGTTTGGAAATGAACGAGTCAAATTATATGGAGGATTTTTTTTTACTTATCAGTTGATGTTTTCCTTCCTGCTTTTTACTTTTTTTTTAACAAATCCGTGTAAATATCTGTTCCGTTGTAGATGTTCATTCTGATTTTCTTTTGAGAAACTTCACTAAGTGTAAATTTATGTACAGGTTAAACACCAAATTCATACAACTTTTTTTAGAGGGCCCAAAAAGTGATTCGATCAAAATTTTACGAGAATGGTTGATCTTCTCTTGTTATGATTCGAATTTTTAGTTTACAAACATTATTGCTTTAATTAGTCAAACACGTTACGGCCAATCAAAGTCGGCTTTGCTTTTCGTTCGAATGAAAACAAACAAACAAACAAACCTAACCTTTGGCAGAGCTGCCTGCTACGATTACTTAAATTATAAACAATTTATTTTGCTTTCGTTTATTTTTTTTTTTGTTTTTTTTTGCTGTCTGTAAATATTGTAGTTTTTTTTATTGAGTCTCGCATCGTCCGAGATTTTTGTATTTTGGTAATAATGTATTGCTAGAGTTTAAGATTATATCTGCAGCAGCATTGGAGCCGAAATGAGATGTATTCGATCATCCTGCAAGTTGTTAGAGGAAAATCTTAGAAATTTAAAAACGAGATTTTTGTATACATTGTATAACACTTTTTGACCCTAGTTCGTAACAAGAAAAACCAAAATTATTCAAGTAAGCGACGAGAACGTATAAGTATATATTGACGTGTTTTGGAAACATATTTTAATCGTGAAAAATTCAGTGGTTACTTCCGTTTTTTAGATGTTTTTTTAGGGAAATATCTAACAAAATCGTCCAACTATCTCTTACTGAAAACCCTCAAAGAAGGCGTAAGGTTATTCGATATACCCACCGTTCAATAACGTTAACATCAATCAATAAAAGTTTATCAAAAGTATATCTCATTAAAATAGAATCACTTAATCGCAATATCGTTCAATGTTCAATCTGTAGCAATAGCAACTTCTTGAAAAAAACTGTAACAGAACACCATTTTTTGAAAGTTTAAACTTACACTAGTCTATACACTGAAGTAAAAACGACAGTTAATCTTCCCGATCAGTATCCAAGCAATGGAAGTAGCTAAACAATTCACCTTACCCTCGAACATCTTTCTTCATCATTAGAAGTGTCATTCGTCACCATTAATCATAACGACGCCTAGCGGATAAAAAAAAAGCTAGCAACAATAACATTATAGCACAACAATCAAAGTAGGCACACATCTCGGAAGTGATTAACAAAATTTACACTCAAACAGATCACGCTGTAGGAATTTTTGCTAAACCATATTTAGTAGGCGACGACGAGTAGGCTAAGGCAATGTATAAACCGACGACATTATTTTGATTAGAGACGTTCTAAAAAAAAAAAAGAAGTAAACAAATGTCAAACAGTATTCGATAGCGTATTGCTACTTTTAACCTTATTAACATTGTAAGTAGCAAAAAGAGGTATTTAACAAAAAAAAAAAAGAAAGATGTAACCAATTCAGACGCGCTAATTAACCAATAGCTAATCCGATTGAGATCGGTAATTAGAGAGATGTAGGAAATTTAATGCCTAATATGATGATGTATACAAACAAACATACAAACAAAAAAACCGCGCTATGACTAACTAAGAAAGTGACAACCAAAATGCTGCTAGGATTGAGGAGATCCCATTATTGAAGTAACTAATACGTAGAAAAAACAACAACAGTAAGAAACCTTCCCAACAATTTACACCCCCCAATCACTTGAACCCGTCCCTTTAAGAATTCATTCAAACATAAACTTACAAATCAACTCATAAATATACAGAAAACAATCACACAGTATAAACATAGAGAGAAAAAAAAACCAAACCCCCAAAACTCGTCAAACGGAATGTGTATGTAACGAACAATTTTGTCGTCAGTAGCAATTTAAGCAGCAAATAAAAGAGCCAATAGCAGAAGCAAACAAGCAAGCAAGCACCCGCAATGATGATAATAAATTATGAAATACAACAATAATAATGCTAATCTTAACACTTCTCGGAAGCATACATGAATGCTATAGCAAAACGTGATCCCAAAATATAAGAAAACAAAATAAATAAAAGCGAAAAGTAAACCTTCAAATGTGAAACCGTTTTGTATTTTTTTTCGATCCGAAATAGTGAATTAAGGAATTAATAGTCGCAAACTGATTTCCGGAACAGCCTTTTTCGTCTTTTTTACCATAAAAGCCCAAAACAGACTGGTGCAAAATTTCAGCTCAATCGGACTTGATTCAGGGGTACCTCAAAGCGCTCAAAGTTTCGGTTTTTAACCTTCGAAAATCACGAAAGAGCAAAGGGGGGACCAAAGGAAATCGGAAAAATCGAAATTTTAATTTTGATGCCATGTGACTTAAAAATGCATAAAACTTCAAAATCTGGCGTTATCTCGAAGAATATTTTTCTTGTCAAAGATCGACTTTGAAATTTCAAAAAACACTGCAGGGAGGACTAATAGAAATTTGGGAAATCAAAATTTCAATTTGGATATCAAATTAGTTAGAAATGTATGAAACGTCGAGATCTGGTATTGTCTCGAAAAAATGATGTCTCAAGATATCCCCGAATTTCGATGCATTTTTAAGTCATTTGGCATAAAAGTTAAAATTTTGATTTTTCCGATTTATTTTGGTCCGATTTGGAGCTCTGATTGATCTGGGTAGCTAATATCAGTTTTGTCAAAATGTATATGTTCGGTATTCGAAATTCGACATAACCCTTACCTACATACATGATATGCATGTTTTGTCAGTTTAGATTAAATCCTGTCCCTTAACAATTTAATCACATCCTCCTATTGAAAATCTTTTGGATCCAGTAAATCGAAAGGCGGTAAGTTGTATCGTTTTTTTGTCGAGTTTTGGAAGGTTGATGGGGCAAGTTAACTAAATACCATATCTTGAAGTTCGATTCAAGTACTACAAACATAGCCAGAACTACTTGTCCGCAACCGTTTTTGAGTAAGATTGGCATAAGTTTGTTAAATTCTTAATTTTTAACGAGAAATAGAGATTTATTGTCATCGTTGAAATTTAAACATGTTTCAAAAGCACATACAGTTGCCTTAAAAATACAATAAAATCCCAACTTTGATAAGCAGTCATTCCTCTCTCGGTTGATATATTTCCATGAAATTTTCACACAATCAAGTCAACTATCCAACTAACGCTCTTCAAAATTTGAAGTCTTCACAATGACTGGAAACAAAGAAACAGCTATTCCCGTAAAAAAGGCAAATTTGGAATTGCTCCACTAAATTTGCTGTATCTATGACATTTTTCATTGCAATATCTTGATATGTAAAAATGTTTGATCTAGTCCCGGGCCGATTTTCGTCAAAATCGATAAACCCGATCAAAAATGGCGCCGGGTAGAAAATGAGGTTCATTATCGCCGAACAGAGGATTTCTTTCTTTTTTGGACGGATGTTTGTATGGATAACATCGTATCGTAAACAATGTTTTCTGGGTTTTTTCTTTCACAAAAGCAAAATTTATCACAAAGAACGTTGAAAATTGATAGGAACTTAATTCCTGCTTTGTTCAAAAATAGAAAAAGGGGGATCAAAGAAAATCGGAAAAATCGAATTTTCAATTTTTGTACCAAATGAGTAAGATATACAAAAATCTTCGAGATCTAATGTTGTCTCGAAGAAAAAAAGTGTTGGTCATAAAGCAACTTTCTGAGACTCAGTCAGTTTTCCGAAAAAAAAACGAACGGTTTTCCTAAGTCCCAAAAAGTTGATGTGTGATGTATCAATTCTTTAGTTTTCTGTTCAAAATTCTATTCATTTATGTATTTCAAATGCGTTCGAATCATAGTCTTGAATATTTAAATATAAAAGTTTGCCATTACTTTTAACCAATACTTCTGATAATTTTTCTAGGACATAAGAACGATGTTGCTCATTTTGAATACATTTCTGAACTGATTTTCCTTTTTAAATTATAATTTTCTTCAATTTTGTTATAAGCATAATACTAATCGAGATAACCACTTCAAGAAAATTATAAGAAGACAGGTTCAAAAATACGTCGCTAAATTACGAACTGATAGAGCTGATAAGTATCTCACAGAACAGACAGAAAACTACGTCGAATACGTGTGTGAGAATTTGAATTGTCGACCATTTTAAAATCGCGCCACCTTCATGTGACCATACAATATCGGTTTTAATGAGTAAAAAATGTCAGCGTGTGAAAAAACGTGATTTTTTTTGTTTGCTGCACGCTCCTTCTTTGGTACTCATAAATAATTTTAACCGTGGTTCAAAACATAGTTCGATTATATGAAATTTAAGTTGAGTTCCATTTTTCCTCCTTGCGATGCGGAGTTAAAACTGCGAACTAAAAACTAATACCATTAGTGCCATTTTTGCCAAACTGCATTTTGGGTACTACGAATAATGGCATAAAAAAGTTCAAAGTGGAGTTTGGTTGTCGAATTTAGTTTTGCGATTGTCCAGTCAAACTCAAAGTTATACTCTTAAATTTACTGTTCACAATTTGAGTTATGGATGCGAAATAGCAATAGAAATTTGCTTTTAATTCAGCTACGGTTGTTTTATACAGTTTTCCCATGAAGTACGCCCAAAACACCTTTTGGAGTAAGTAACTGTAATGATTTTATTCCTTTCACAAAAATTTCATTGATGTGTATCGTTAAACTTGCTTGCTGCACAGTAAACCTAGGTATAGTTGTTTTAACTTTATAAGATACCGTAAACTGGGGGAACTTTGATCACTTTTTTATTCATTTTTGAATATTTTGGAAGGGGTTACTTTTTCGCAATACCTAAAAGTTTTAAAACACTTACTGATGTTTGGAGTATGAAACATGATCATTGGTTACAGTTAATTCAAACGATATTGGTGGTTATAATTAAATGTTTGTTACAAACCAGATTTTGAGTTTCGGGGTAACTTTAATAACTATGATTTTAACGTACCTCAAGATCTTCGAAATTATGCCATTAAGCACAGAAGGCATAAACATTAATAACAGTAATTTTTGTAACGACTAAACTAATTTGAACGTTTTTGTTTTCAAAAAATTTATAATCCAAAGAAGGACAATGTTGCTGTATACATCTAGGCGTAAAAATTATAAACATTTCTCAATTGTTCTTGGTCTCAAAAACAAATGAAATTTGCCTTCATGCAATTCCCTAAGTTCTCGCAATGTTCTGATGTTCTGTTTTTCTTCAAATTTAACCATTTGATACGGCATTAGCCATTTTTACTATACGGGCTTTCTCATGCAAAATCACCGTTTTTTTTTCAATACCCAAAAATTTTCACTAATTGACAAAAAAAAAAATACTTAAACTAAACCTTAACAATGAAAAAAGTTAAACTTTCACATAAAACAACCTTTTGCTTCTACATGCGTAAATTTGATCAGTAGAGTTGTTTGTTTGTAGGCCTTCGAAAAACCATATACAGACCCCGTTCGTTTTTGGCAACATTCGATTTTGGCAACATTCGATTTTGGCAACATCCGATTTTGGCACATGTGCCAAAATCGAACGGTTTTTAGAAGCGACATTACCTTTTAGTTTTCTCAATAACAGGATCAACATAATTTGAACAAATACCAAAAAAAAACGTTTTTACGTTCAGAAATGCTGATAGAATACAACAACAAAAACAAAAGTTTTTTAAAAATATATAAAGTACTCAAAAATTATAAAAATATGAAAAACTAAAAAAAAACAAAAACAAATATAAACAAAAGACTAAAAATGACAAAATCAACTTAAAAATGATGAAGAATGGCAAAAACAGCAAAAATGACAAAAAAATACTAAGATTATAAACAAAACAAAAATAGTGCAAAATGCATCAAAAACATGAAAAAAAAACTTTAAAAATTTAAAACATGGTCAGAAACTGACTTAAAATAACGTTAATGATAGTAAAAAGAGTTATTTTGTGAAAATTGGAGAAAAAAAATTTCAGAATAAAAACCGTTCGATTTTGGCAACATTCGATTTTGGCAACACAAAATATTCGGGCATGTTGCCAAAAACGAACGGGGTCTGTATTTTAAGGTTTTAAAATTACATTTTAAGTAATACCAAAAATCTTCGAATAAGAAGCAAATTTAGCTCTCAATTTATAGGCTTTCAAACGTAGCAAACAGTTTTCAGATATTTTAACTTTTTACTTAGTTAATGATGATTATCTGCAAAATTTTTATGTTGATCAAAGTTCCCCCAGTTTACGGTAACTGGTTTATATTCATATTGAAACTTTGCAGAATAAAACAATAATATATCATAATCAATAAATTAGATGATTCCAGCTATTCCTGGATTATTGTAATAATTGATGTAGTGATAAATTACTGATTACTGTTTACTGATTGTAAAAACCAGCACAAAAAATCAGCTAACTTATTTTTACGGATAATTGGGGCTGCAAAGCTCGAAATTCAACTTCCATTTCAGTGTTTCCTATGAATGAACTGCCACATAAGGATTTTTTTAAAAAAATTTTAAGAACATGGCCACAAAAAAATGATAAAAGTGGTATTAAAACTGTACTTTTTAATGAATCAACCGCAAAAGCCGTTCCGGTTAGAATAAAACAAATTGGAAAAGTGAATTGGAAAATTTACGTAATTTGTGATATTCTGGCATCTTTAGATTTATAAAACACGAAACACATAATTTTTGACGGCTTTTCAAATGTAGCTGTTTCTAGACATTTTTATCAGTATGCATTTTCTGAGACTATTCTTACACTTACGTTCGGCTTTGCACTGGATTTTGAGTATTTTAACGCAAGATTTGAGCAATAAAACTATATTCACGAGAAAGGCCATTTTATATCGGTGCAAGTGATGTAATTACTTCGGCGGTGCAATGCATTTAGTTTTACTGCTTAAATCTTTAGTTAATATACTCAAAATCCAGTGCAAAGCAGAATTTGGGCGTAAGGATAGTCTCAGAAAATGCAAGTTGATAAAAATTCCTCAATACAGCTATATTTGAATAACCATCAAGAATTCTTGATTTCGTATTTTATAAATCTAAAAATGCCAAAATATCACAAATTACGTAAACTTCCCAATTCACTTTTCAAAAATTTTCTACTGTTACAGGAACAGCTTTGACGGTTGATTAATTAAAGAGTACATTTTTACACCATTTTTTTACATTTGATGAGGCTATGATCATAAACAATTCAAGTAAAGTAGTAAATTTTTCTGGTACTTAATAACTGACTTACAGTCTTTTTCCAGAAGCGTGTTTCCAGAACTTTTTTTTCCTAAACTTCGAATAACTTTAATATCAAATATTTTCTGAGAACTATATTTGAGTCACGTTAAAAGCTTTTCAAAACTATTAAGAGAGATCAATAGAAGAAAGATCACATGCGGGATATACATGGTGGTTCGATAGAAGGTCCAGCAGTTGATCGGCAGAGCTCGATTGCTCGTGTTCGCCGGTTCCATCACGTTCACCGTGGTGGAATTGGCTAACGCGCCGTTGTACCGAAGCGGAGATTGCAGGTTCAAGTCCTGTCGGTGAGCCGTTGTATCTTTTTCGAAATTTTCATGATATTTACGGCTTATGTTCTTTCGTTCTTTGATAGTTCATGTTTCTCTAATTTCTTTCATCACATATGAAAATGTGATCATTTTCAGGTACAAAGATGTACCAAGCGATTTCATAACATCAGTATTGATTTCAACAGAGCAACACCTCCCTGTGTAACTGGTCTGCTCGGAACCTTGAGCGGCACTGATTGCTTCTTCATCTGACCAGCGATGCCACACATACCGATTTTCCGGTATTTATACCGATTTTTGAGCAAAATTTTGACCAAGAATCGGTATATACCGATTACCGATTTTTGGCAAAACATACCGATTTCATACCGATTTTTAAGATTTTAACTCACACCCCGAATAGGATTGCACCGTGAAAACACCATGAATTCCATATTCACAAACCATAAATTGTATGGTTTACACCATGATTATAATCGTCCACGATACCGTGAATACACATTGGAATTCATAGTTTACGACCGTACATTTCATCGTTTTGCCGAAAATAACCATGAAAAAGGGGTATTGTTATGCAGCGTGACCATGAAAAAAATGGCGACCCAGACAACCAGAAGTCGTATTTTCTTTAGCAGATTACATCGTATAGAATGTTATTTATACTCATTTTCGTATATCTGCACCTACAATGTGCGGTTCATGCATATTCTTAATCGTATTTAAAAGCATTGCATGATTTTATTACGACAAGAAGAGAGACTCGTATTTATGTACATATGAACTCGACCTTTGTGTACGACAATTCGCAAAAAATCCGTGAAACGACCGATATACGGTGATCAGCCGTGACTGAGAGATTTTGTCGTGCTATGCATAAAAGAATTCGAAATAAAAAACGTATATAACTGCATTGATTCGTAATAATGTGCATGCAATCGTATACCTTTGCAAATTAATTCGCATGTCTGATTTTCGTAAAACGTATTTGCTGGCAATCGTAAAAGAATACAAAAAAGTTCAATAAAATCGTTTATGATAATGGGACATCGATGAGTGGAATCTAATTAAAAGTTGCTTCAAAATGTTGGTCTATTTTTAGATCATCGATGACGTGTTCTACGATTTAAAAGATTTAAGTTATAGAAATATAAGATTTGCTTTTGGTTTAATGCCTTTGAAGAAAATCCCCTTGAATTTATATATCCCAGATAGCTTCGAGGAACCATCATGAGCTGCAGATCGTATGGTCAGGGGATCAAGTCCAGGTACTAACAATAAAATCAGCAATCTGGCAAATAATAAACTTGTACGATATAAACTTAAATTTGACAGCAAAAAATGCATTTCTTTGAAATAATCTCATTTTTATTATTTTTATGGATGAATAAACTGATTGGTTTTAAGTATAAAAAAAAAATAATAATCTTATTTTTATTCAACTGACGGAAAATGAGAGCCCTGCACTCAAGTCGCAAAAGACGACCAAATAAGTCGTCAAACTTTCCATATTGTTACGAAAAATGTCGTATATTACAACCTCAATCATCTATATGATAATGTAAATTGTCATAGTATATTCCAAAAAGAATCAGGGTAGTCGTAAATGATGCGCATGACAAGTCGTGCAAATCGTAATTTAATACAATCCAAATCAAGAATATGTTTGCTAATGTACCTATATGACCTCCAAAATGATACGTATATACTGGTTTTGCTACATTATATACGATATGCTTACAGGTATATTTGCATGTATATTTGCGTTGCAAATTCGAAATACCCACCAATTGGTTGTCTGGGGATTTTCCATACATTGAGAAGCCCAAAAATATGAAGTTCATTGTTGTAGCATCTTCCAATTTTTCATAGTAAAATCATGAAAATCCGATGATTTTCATTGTTAAACCGCTGTAATAAAAATTTTTGCTTATGGTGGGATTTTTGTACTCGGTTTTTTTCTGTCATCATTTTTTCATGTTTGTTTTAGAAAAAAAACAATAAATTTCTTGACATTTATTATTTATTCTAATAATCCTGACACATTACTTACAATTCATTATTCACTGGACTGCTTTGAGGCTCGCATCCCGTCATCCATTGGCTACCGGAACCTGTGCCATCCGCAGAGTGTTTGTTGCTAGAATATAAAATATTATTAATGATTGTCTCCTGTTAACTTTAACTTTAACTTACCGTTGCGCCAATCTCCGAACACTTTGAATAAACATATTAAAAAAACCTTCTAAAACATATAAAAAAAACTTTCGAAAACCCTTCTCCCGACCAAGAATGATTGCGGAGAGAAAAAAAACGTCCCACGAGCTGCGGCTGTCAAAAAATCGCCCTACACGAAAAACTTGGAATTGTGAACTCTTGAAAAATTTACGCTCGCCGGATGTTGTTTTTACCATGAAGTTCATGGTCACATTGAAATTCAATGGAAAAAGAATGTGATACCATGGTTCTGTTCTATTCGGGACTACATTCCACATCCACATTCCACATTCCACTTCCACATTCATACTTAATTCAAGCTATCCTCGTAAAGGTCCCGTAGAAAGGAGACAAAGTGCGGTAGCTGGCGTGGCGTGGCGTAAGTTGATCTGTACAACTTATAAAGTACCCTGCAAATATCTCCACGGCTCACTCTCATAATTCGTTCAGTTGTTCGCGCTGTTTTGGTCCTATGTTCTGTCAAATGATGCACTATTATAGTGCTCAACCTCAAAGCCAATGGACTCAGCTCAAGGCTGATATTTGACCTTCTGCGACTGCCAGCAGAAGGTAAAAATTTCTAAAAACATTGACCATTGACAATGCTCTGTCTCCTGAGATGCTAACTTTTCAAGGGAAAATATACACCGTTGGAATATAATCCTTGTTCAACTTGTCGCCAGATGTGGTATGTCAAGATTTGAAGTGCAATCAGATACACGGTTTGTCATATCATCGGTATAATCTTCAATCCTTCTCCATCTTGTTAGCCAAGTTAATATCACATGTACCTAACTGCAGAGATCGCCAGGCCACGCCAGGCAAAATGGGTATTTTCAGTTTTAGAAAAACTATGTGTTTTTAAACATTTTTCTTGAGAACACCTATTTTTAGAACACGTTTCTCATTTATTTTCGCATAAAATTCTTGGGTTTTTATATGACTAATGCGTGATTTTTCAAAAAATAAAATTAATTTTCCATTGGTTGAAAAAAAAAATTGAACTACAACTCTCTCAACTTTCTGGAATAATTTCTTTTTGTAATTTGAAAGCTGAAATGGTCAGTTTGGCAAAAAAAAAATTAACCAAACGAAGAACTTTAACTTGGCCTATATTTACCTCGAACCACAAAAATGCCATCGGATTTGTAAGTGCTTACTAAATTAAAATTTTGTTTAGGTTATTATTGCCTTATCTAATTTATCAAATTTACATCCCTCTTTAGCTAAACATCAATTAAAGTATCATGTTACTAATTCATTAATATGCCTAAACCACGTGTAACCTGAAGGTGATCGCAATGCCCTTATTTAGATTCCTTATTAGATTTCCATTCAATTATGAGTACTGGAATGAAATATTTTCATTTGTGATTTTTACTTTTCGTTTGCAAAAGCAGAAAGTTTTAAAATAAAACAGAAATGTATAAATCTTAACAAACATGAATTTCTGTAAAAATTTCGAAACTGTCTTTTTATGTAAACTTGCGTTACCTAGAACCAAGTAACGGGAAAAATGGAATAATATATGCTTAAACACACTTAGTCAGCTAGTTTTATACTACAAATTAACATTCATAAGAGTTCTTAGACTTGCTTTTTATTGCAAGCTTCCATTTATATTAAAAATACGTTGGGAAGTTGAAAATGTAAGCATTTTTGAATATCCACCTCAAATACCGATTTTCATACCGATTTTTGGGATTTCCATACCGATAAAAGATTTTTTTGGGTTCCAAAATACCGATAAAAATGTGGCATCACTGCATCTGACCGTAAGTTGCGGCAAACCCGAAGCAATCGACCATGTGCTCGCTCGGCTAAAATCCCGAGTCGATGGGTGGGGTTAGAGAAACAAGAGAGATCAATAGAAGAAAGATCACATGCGGGATATACATGGTGGTTCGATAGAAGGTCCAGCAGTTGATCGGCAGAGCTCGATTGCTCGTGTTCGCCGGTTCCATCACGTTCACCGTGGTGGAATTGGCTAACGCGCCGTTGTACCGAAGCGGAGATTGCAGGTTCAAGTCCTGTCGGTGAGCCGTTGTATCTTTTTCGAAATTTTCATGATATTTACGGCTTATGTTCTTTCGTTCTTTGATAGTTCATGTTTCTCTAATTTCTTTCATCACATATGAAAATATTAATTATGTAAAAATCGGTTGAGAAACAAGAGAGTTTTAGCGTAAAACGTGTTAGGGTAGGGTTGCCATCCGTCCCGCTAAAGCGGGACATGTCCCGCTTTTTTGGAAAATGTCCCGCCGTCCCGCTTTTTACTCGAAATGTCCCGCTTTTTTTAAACGAAGAATTTTAACACATCTTTAAAAATCTCGGCTTTAAAATGCAACTGCATTGGCGTAGAATATTCCATTGGAAACAGCTTTTCAAGATATTTTCACAAATTTTGAAAGTATGAACTCCTCAAAGATTTAAATGATTGAGCTCCTGTGAACAAAACCCACAATCCCGGTGGAATTTGACTCTGCACAAAATTTTGTGTTATTACTTAGTGTCATGACTGTCCAATTTCATGAATTTTCAATTTCATGATGCTTAATCAACATCAAAAGGGAGAAAAGTGATTGTAGAATATAAAAAGAAAAAAAATGAACTAACTTAAGATATAAGATCATTCAATTAACCCGCATCCGTCCCTGAAATTTTTGCCTATTAGGGGAAAGATTTCCTAAATGGGCCTATCGGGTTAAATGACCCTACGGCTGTTTGATGAAATGGCTGACTAGACAGCTTATCTGACCAATGCATTTTGAGAGTGATATGCTTAGAACATAAGGCACGAAAGAATTTTATGAATTTACAAACTCAAAAAAAATAAAAAAATCGTACAAGGTTTTGAAACATTTTGATGTAATATTTCGACTTTTAAAAATTATACGTAAAGAAGCTTAAAGGAAAAACTAGGATGGTTTTTGTTTCTTATTCAAATGAACTTGAGAAATTAAACATATTTCAGCTTTTGTGGAAGTTTAATAATGATTATATAGTGGGATAATGGAGTGTTTTTGTATGCCCCCATCATGTTTGTAAAATGCCTCCATCCTGAAATAACAGGTTAAATAGAATAAATCAATGATTTTTATCATTGAAACTTCAAATCTAAGCTCTGAATAACATCTTAAGAGAGAATTGACGATCTAAAAACAGATTTGATAAAGTTTTTCTCATGGATGAACTGCCTCCATAGTATGGCAACCCTAACTTTTGTTTTATTCCATAAAATTATAATATACATAGATTTTTATGAAACTTCAGCTTTGTCGTACGGAAATTATTACTTTCTAGCAGTTTCAATGAAATTATACGGAAATATTGCCCAAGAAACAGAAATATTGCCAAAACATAAATAGGCGCATTTAGCCCGCACGGTTTGAGGTTCGGCATTTTAGACAACACTTATAATAAAATCATTTTCTTGGAAACAGAAGAAAATTTTAACATAAAAATTACACCAATGTATAGAAAACAGATGCCTGCACACGTGTATATAGTTTTTGTACACATATTCGATGTGATATTTGATTAAATCAGTGTTCTGCTTAATAGGCGCATATAGCCCGCTCCTCCCCTACAGTCCCTGGAGTGCAAATTTGATACTCCCGACTAAAACCGCTAAATATCTTTTGTTTCTTAATCAATTCTTATAAAATTTATATAGCTGCTAGCGGTAGTTTGCGCTGACTTGTGAATGTTCGAATATATTTCAAAATTTTATTTATTATATTGATGCATAAAGTACCATTAGAATCGGTATGAAATTACCTTTCTGATGAATATAAATTTATTGCGAAAATCTTGCGTTAAAATACTCAAAATTTAGTGCAAAGTTAAATTTAAGTGCAAGAAAATCTGAAATATTGACAAAAAGTTCTAAAAACAGCTACCATCATGTCACCATCTACCGCCCAGTTAAGCGGTTTTTCAACTTCAAACATGTGTAATAAAAAAAACGATGGCAGATTTTTTTTCGCTTTCTTTTCCATTACATCTCAAAACTGCTCTACTATCAATAAAAAATTTAGTGGAATGCGAAAAATGTACGCTTTTCAAAATAATTAACTAAATTTGGGGGAGTTCAACTGGCCCTATAACCGTCCACTCGACTTTTTCCGTTACCGATACTGTTTTCTTAAGGAAAAACTATCGTAACAACATGGAAACGGTTCTTTTTAGTATTTTTCATGTAAGGAACTGTCAAAACCATATTTTGGATCTTGAGAGAAAACATTTTGTGAAAATTTTTCCGTAAATTTTGTACAAATTTAACAAAGTGCTTTGACTGACAAAATGATGATTTCCGGCAAACAGCCTCAACTAACGGTTTACTTTCAGCGATAAAACATCATTTTCTAACATAATCAAACTAAATGCTACTTAAAATTTACACATTTGACACAATATATGCGTTAAAAACAAAGAAATTGTGCGTGACCGGTCATTAGGAACAAACACTTTTATTTACATACCAATTACCGCCCAACACTAAACGCTTAAAAAAACAACAACTATTGAAAAAATCGAAAATTTTCCAATGCAAATCTATTCTACGAACATAAAACTATCGTTTCAAGTCGCTTTTAGATCAAATATGTACTTTTTAGGAAACAAAAACCCTTTTTGCATCAGGAGCACATGAATGCTCAGTTCGCTAACAGGCGTCGATTTTAATAATTTGACCGGAAACGAAAAACCAAATATTTTATTTCTGGCTAGCGTTAGCATAATTAAGTGATGTTTTTTCAGTGAAATGGTCGAAAACTGATGCCAACACAGAATAGAAGTCTTATTTTTGGAAAAACATCCCACTTTTTTCGAAATACAGTAGTTTCTCGATTTTATCACTATTCGATTTTATCAATACTTGCCAAATTCACGCTCGATTTTATCACGGTTATTGATTCGATTTTATCACGCTTTCTAAGAAACCATTCAGAAACCATTTCCAGGTCCATAATTTTCATTCAAAAGCATAGAGCGTCTTTGTTTATGATTTTGTTTTTGGTTTAAATATAGTATATAGGTATCCAATAATATGAAAAAGTCATTAAGCTGCTTATTTTATCTGTATAGTGTTTAAAATCGTCATTTGGATTTTAAAAACGCTTGTAATCATCGACACAAGTATTTTAACGTCACGCTGATTCTAGGGTTGTTTCTTGTGTTGGTTAGTCGCTTTGAAAAATTTAACTTTTTTGGTCATGCAAATCATATAAAAAGGTGGGTTAATTTAAGCGTTTATGAAAAGAGATAAGTGTCTCTGATTTCTTTGTAGAACTTGTTTATTTTAAAGGGTGGCGTGCGTAATCCTTATTGGATAGCCTTTAGTATTGTCTGAATGGATAATTTTGGAAGACCAAAATGAAATTCTGCTAGCTTTGTCTGAAAATATGACTAAGTTTTCTGTTTTTCTACATATAAAGACAAAAGATTATCTGCCCATAAAACAAAGTTCGAGAAACACACTGTAAAAGTTAAAGTTGAGCTAATTTTAAAATATTTTTCGAATCAATATACTTTTTGGTTAACCAAAGGTGTTAAGATTAAAATACTGAAATTTGAAATAATTTCTTTGAACTTTTTTTCAAAATCGAAATAAGAGATAACGACTGTTAAAAAACAAAATAATTCACTTTAATTAGATGTAGACTATCAAATGGATATACAACATGGTTTTATTTCAAGAAAAAACATAAAAATTTGCTTTAGAGAAGAATAATTTGAACTGAAAACGATCCTATTTGTTTAGAAATCTTTGATAATTATACGCCTTATGATCAAAGTTTATTGATACAAAACGTTTCCACTACTGAATACATTATAAATTATTGATTAAAGACAGTAACAATACTTTTTTCTACTTCAATTTTTAGTTTCGACAAATTCACGGTTTCGCCATATTCACGGTGAAATTTTTTTTGACAGTGATAAAATCGAAAAACTACTGTACACATAAAAGGGTGATTTTGGGCGGTAGGGGGAAGTCGTCTATGGCCGGACAACATAGATTTTTCGAAAACACAATATCCTAATAATATTTAAACGCCATGAAAATAAAGTAAATAGAAGCCTGATATGGTGTTAGAAATATGGTAGTCCAATCTGAAAAGGTAAACCAATGAAAGGCATCTAAAGGTTTTGCCTAGTAGTACGGAGAGGATCGCCTAAACTTTGCATTTGTATTGTGGTCAGTTTTTTCGGCTTGTAAAATTTGAACTGCACATGAACGACATCGTTGATTGGTTATCTTCCGACAACAGCCGATATAAGAAAATAAAACAGAAGTTCAAACGAAATATTAGGAAAATTTAAAAAAATGCAATTCTTCTATGACCGGACACCAAGTTGTTGTCTATGACCGGACAAGAAAATATTAAAAATTATAGATGATTTCAACTTGAAACTTTCATTTTTTCATCTCTATTGCACCCTCAAATGGTTAGCAGAAGATAAGGATTCAACAACGAAACTATTTTGGTCCTCTGATAAACTGAAGAATTTGCTGTCCGGTCATAGACAATTTTTCTCTAGTTTTTTCGAAACAAATGTTTCATTCTGGTTTGTCAAAAAAACTTTTATGACTGGCTTCATAGAACGTTCAGTATAGGAAAACACATACTCACAAGACCTGTTCAAGATATTTCAATCATTTTTCTACGTTTTTGTGCCATTGGTGACAACTTTGGTGAAGTAATCCGTAGTGTCCGGCCATAGACAACACTTTTGGAAATGAGTGAAAACTAACATCAAATGGTTTCTCTTACCACATGAATATGTATTAAATTAATTTTTTTCTAATATAGTTAAGTGATCATAATATTGATACTCTTCAAATCAGAAGAGGAACCAATATTTACAAAAATCTATTTTTAAAGTTATCGCTTAAAAACCTTAAGTGTCCGGTAGTAGACGACTTCCCCCTATATGGTGACTGGGCGGTGAATGGCTACTTGATGGTACTTTTGAAAATTCATCAAAAATTCTGTGTTTTGAATTTGGAAAATCTAAAAACGCAAAAATGTGCCACATTACGTCAACTTTTTAATCTTATTTTCAAAATTTATCTTGTATGACTTATACAATTTTGACGGTTCTAGATAGAAAACAAGAGTTATAGTATAGCGGTTTGAAACGAGGAGTGTCAAATTGACACTCAAAGTCTGATTAGAGAATTTTTTTTCCTGGGATGTCAGGGAGCGTTCGTAAAAAAAAGTTATGACGCAAAATTAAAAATTTCGAGAATTCATTGAGGGTCCCCATAGAAATTTTATTATTTGAATGCACCCGAAGAAAGTTAAAAGCCGCAAAACTTCTAATAGTGTCATATTGACACTCAAGAACGGATTAAGTTAATGGGGGATCTTACACCCCGTTCTTACGGCCATGGCTTAGGTTTTCTTTGCAGTTTTGTTTCAAATTTCACTTAATTTTTTCCGTATTTCTTCAAAGAAAAATAAAAACAGAACTTTTTACCGACTGGAGCTCAAAAGCATAGGCAGATTATTATACTCCAGCCATATTAGTTACCTGAAATAAGTTCAACCGCCCACATATTGATATAATTTTATAAAAATTAAATTCCTTCCGTTTCATGTTGGGGGGGAGACAAATTTATGAAAATTCAACCAGCAGCAGTCTGTCGCCCTCGAGGCCGCAGGCCGTTGTTCCTGGTTAGCTCCTGTATGTATGCAACACTGCGACAGGAACGAGCGGAAGTCTGACGCTTTTTTCGCTTTTTTAATATCATTTTCGCATATATTGCCATGCTGGATGGAGAAGAGGAGAGGAAGAAGGGCGCACAATATGGTCCCTCGATTCATCAGTAGCAATACCAACAACAACCGGCAGCTACAGTTTTATGAAATTCATTGAGCCGATTCGGTTCAGCAGCTCCAACAACATTGCTCGGCCAGCCAGCCTATACGAAATCTAGTTATTCGGTCAAAATGTGGGGCTCTCTTCCGTTTTCCGGTGGACTTCCAGGCTTTGGTGCTTTATTTTTATGAAGCGATGTTTTTGAAATCCAAATTTAACCGCTATGCCATTTCGGCGGAACCGGAATAGCGGCTTTGTTTATGTTTATGGGACGTTTAAAGCTTATATGAAAATAAATTCCCTAGAAACCTCAGGCAAAAATACTATCGATTCGCAAAACAACTTCTTTAATTTTGAAATATTCATTTAATCTTGAATTCCTCAACTTGCATAACGTAAAAAGCATTGAATCACACAAGAAATAATCATTCTGCAAAAATATCAAAATTGTCTCTATTTTAAAAAAGTCAAATTTGTCAAAATTGTCAAAATTATCAAAATTGTCAAAATTGTCAAAATTTGTCAAAATTTGTCAAAATTGTCAAAATTGTCAAAATTGTCAAAATTGTCAAAATTGTCAAAATTGTCAAAATTGTCAAAATTGTCAAAATTGTCAAAATTGTCAAAATTGTCAAAATTGTCAAAATTGTCAAAATTGTCAAAATTGTCAAAATTGTCAAAATTGTCAAAATTGTCAAAATTGTCAAAATTGTCAAAATTGTCAAAATTGTCAAAATTGTCAAAATTGTCAAAATTGTCAAAATTGTCAAAATTGTCAAAATTGTCAAAATTGTCAAAATTGTCAAAATTGTCAAAATTGTCAAAATTGTCAAAATTGTCAAAATTGTCAAAATTGTCAATATTGTCAAAATTAACAAAATTGTCAAAATTGTCAAAATTGTCAAAATTGTCAAAATTGTCAAAATTGTCAAAATTGTCAAAATTGCCAAATTGTCAAAATTGTCAAAATTGCCAAATTGTCAAAATTATCCAAAAATGCAAAT